>NC_061087.1:105276171-105306171 GCF_015104395.2 Macrobrachium nipponense | reverse complement strand
TCCTCTCTCCTCTTCTCTCTATCTCTCTCTTTAATATATATATATATATATATATATATATATATATATATATATATATATATATATATGTGTGTGTGTGTGTGTGTGTGCGTATATATATAATCATATATCATATATATATATATATATACATATATATATATATATATATATATATATATATATATATATATCTAGAGAGAGATAGAGAGAGAGAGAGAGAGAGAGAGAGAGAGAGAGAGAGAGAGAGAGAGAGAGAAATTTTCATTATTAATTCACCAGTTGTTTTAATTGATTTTCCCCATAAATGCGAATATCATTTATCAATTCCACCTACATTTCTAATTATCGTTAACCATAATTATGTAATCCTCATAATTTTCATTCCATATCGATAATTAGTCATCGTAATTACTCAAAAATTTCCGTATACATTTCTTGATAAATTTCCGTAAAATGTTTCTAATAGATTTCCTAATAAGATTTTCTGTTAAATGTTCTAATAAATATCCTAATAAATTTTCGTATAAATTTCGCGACAAGGTTCCTTAAAAAAAGTATAATAAATTACCAAATAAATTTCCTGATAAATTTTTAGATAAATTTCGTGATAAAATTTCTCAACAGGTTTCTAATGAATGTCCTAATATATTTCGTGACAAATTTATTTAAAAATTGTAATAAATTATATAATAAAATTAAATTTCCTAATACATTTTATAACAAATTTCCCAATAAATTTCCTAATAAACTTTAAATAAACTTCGTATAATTCTCCATTAATGTTATTTTATTGCTTCCTGCTGGGTCAGATTCAGCTCGCCCCACCCCCTCGCCTCCTCTCTCTCTCTCTCTCTCTCTCTCTCTCTCTCTCTCTCTCTCTCTCTCTCTCTCTCAAAGGTACACTTCAGCATAAACACCCAGCATCCGTACACATATTAGGGCTTGGCCTTGTATGATAAGGCGCCCTATGAGGTAATGTTAGACTGCGATAATCTTAAGCTAAGTCGGTTGGTATTGCACTTCCATCTTCAATGGAGTGTCTGGGGGTTTGTAGATCACTTACGAAGTCGGTATTATCTTGTTGGTTATTACGAGGATGTGTTAAACTCATGTTGGTTCGGTGAGGGGGTTCTTGTAGAAAACACTAAGTATAAAAAATTATATATTCTTCTGAAGTTTTACATGGTGAAGATCAGGTATGATTGTACAAGTCTTCTAATAACGATAGCTTGATCGCTTCTGCCAATGATGATGGCTAATCCTATTCCTCTACATGATAAAGCTTAGGTAAAGAGGTACAGATCTTCTAATGACGATCGCTAACTCTGTTCTGCCCGTCTACCATCTCTGTTACAAGTTATGAAGGAACAGACAATAGTTCGAACATATGAACATACATACAAATGACATAGTTTCATACGAACACACAATCAAAATGAGACACGCTACAGATCACGTAGGCGGTAGTTGTCTCAAGCAGGGAGCTTGGACTAATGTTTATAAACAATTGAATGACTACAGGTGACGGCATGTTATCTTAGCCTACTTTTATTGTATACGTATCTTTAGAGTCTCTAGTCTGATCACATTCCTGAAGCATCTGGTTTGACCTCTTTAGTTTTAGACTTTTATAATATATATGGACTAACATTCCATATTTTTATTATGTAAACACTTACATCAGCTCGGTCAGCTACCAAAACCAACTACTGAATATTACTCAAACTTGACTTGCATTTGACTTATAGGAGTGTGATACAGACACTATGTGAATATATATATAAGTAAATAAAAATTCATGGTGTACATGAATTGATTCAAATAATAAAATATAAAACAATGATATTGGTAAATAATAGTGATCACGTGATATATAATGATACAGTTTTTCACTTCATCTCATTAAGATACATATGCTACAGAAAATACTAATGTACTCTGATAATTGCATAGAATGAAGATTAACATGATAAAAATCATATTTTAACTGATAAAAAATTTCATATATGAATTGATAAAATTATTAATGTTTATGCTGATTGATTCGTTGATTTTTATGCTAACTGTTATATATCTGATTCATTAATCCATATACTAACTCAAATGTAACTGCAGATATTGGTAAGATAAAAGGTAACAGATTGATTATAGGCTACCTGATTTGTTTATACATATGTATATGGATTCATATAATTATGATTAATATACTGTGCACTTTAAATAGATTCCTATTGCGTACACGCAAAGATATATTTAAGATTCTGTTATTTATGATCATTTATATAAGAGATTCCTATTGCGTACACGCAAATATATATTTCGACTCTGTTATTTATGATCAATTATATATAGGATACATGATACTTTATATATATAGGATACATGACCGAGGTTATACTACTTCACTTTCAACTAGCGTTCGAACAACTTTTCGTCCATTACACAGTTCCAGACAACCACCTATAGCCAATGAAACGGCCTTTTTCAATGGTTAAAACAAGGGGAAAATTTGCCTGGGCGGGTCCAACGTTTCTATTTTTTGCGCTCATACTTATTCTCTGCATCCTAAGCTACACGATTACGTTCGCGATGAATAAAAAAACATCCCCAGCACGAGTCCTTCGCCAGCAAATAGAGTTGAATTATCCCTTCGGGTCGTAATTGTCGGAAGTATGTCCCATTCGTAGTACGATTCCGGACAGCCGCCGAGAGCATTCCGCATTAAAACAAACGAGATTAACGACGAGATACGGTGTCGGTCGAAGAAGTCCATGAAAATTCCTTTCACATTGTAGGCGGTTGTTACTCGACTGTAGTTGTCCGCTGCGACGAACGATTTTTTGAAGTTGCGATGTGAAACTCTCGTACTGCAGGATACTGTAACCAGGTTCCATTAATCAGCCTGCAAGTGAAATTATACTTTTGTCCAATGGCAAAAGTAAATTCAGACGACATCCAAATACAGGGGAGGGAAGAGAGCCATTTAGACCAGACTTAACCCACATGAATTCGCTGATATTTTGGAATTCAAAAGAGTCAGCTGTACAAACTTTTTTATCCATGGCATTAACAATGAGTGAACCTATCCAGGTCTATGATGACTGTAAAAATATCCATAATTATAAAAAATAAACAGATATCAATACTAATCCCAAAGAAAATTCGATATTACTGGTAGTAAGTTACTAGACAAAGAAGTGTGAAACGGAGCTATTTGTAAGATTGCCAGGCAAACATAAGAGTCAAAGAGAAGATTAATCATGATTCTGTATTTCTCTATGCTAACTGAAATTAAGTTGTGATAAAATCTGATCCTATGTGCCCTAACAAAAGTTTCATATTCAATTTTCTCGTGCGCATCCTCTGAGGTTAATTTTAAAAACTTTATTAATAGGTAGGAGGTGCAACGAAAAAAACCCACTATGTAACTAATTTCTATATAAACTTTGGGTTTTCCAAGAAAATGTGACATTTTCCCATGAATGTGATTTACTTGAATTGTAATAGGCTAATGTTGCAAGTAAATATTTCTTATCCACAACTTGATAATTCTAAATGTCCGTTTACCCATGTCATAAGCTGAATTATTGACTCTAATTGTCTATGTGGTTCAGAAAAAAAAAAAACATTAATTCATTTTGAATGTTATAGAAATTCTATTTCCTTATTTTGTTTATTAATTTTAAAATGATTGCAAGTTGCATTGCGCATACCGATAGACACTTGTACCTAACGTCTGCCTTGCCCATGAGAAGTTCGGGCTAAGCATTCCTTTCTCCAGTCAATCTGCTTCGCAAGCAGAGATTAAGCCTGTGCAAGCAGATATTTGAGGTTAAAGAAATCAATGCTGATACGGCAATGATGGCGTCGTCACTTGGCAGGAGATTGCTCTCAGCCAGCTAAGAGTTACGTTACTTGCTGTAAGAGATACGACTTTAGGATAAATTTTTTTTTTTTTTGGTTTTTTTTATACTCGACCCACACGAAAAGAATGTCTGAAAAAAAAAAAACAGTACCAAAATTGAACAATATATTAGTTTCATGTTGGAAATCTGCATAATTGTAATTATGTTAAATTAAATATTCCTTATTCAAACTATTTGAAAAAGGTTTCCATACAAATTCTATATATATTATTAGCCCTGTATAAGATTCATATAGGATTATTTCATAGATAACATTTTCACTTCTAGACTTCCTGACTTTAAAATCTCTTTTATTTTATTTATTTTATTTTATTTATTATTTTATTTATTTATTTATTTATTTATTTAATTTCTTTTTTTCATTGACAACGAATATAAATCACCGGGACAGACAATATGTCAGTAGATTTTGGATATGTGTTTGAACTTTTAGCTTATTTGTCATTACTAAAGCGTTAAGTTAGAGGTTCAAATCTGTTAACGCATATATATTTGGATATTTAATTATCTATGGTTACGTTTTTTTGCTTATTGATTTTATCGTGATTCCTTTTTTATTATAATTTGTAACCTTTCCGACTTCTTACGGAGTGTATTATACTGACTCCACGTGTATCCATATTTATCTTATTTTTTTTATATTTATTTATTTATATATTTTTTTATATATATTTGATAAATTAATGGTGGCTTGAATATGTGGGAAAAAAGGGTGTTTCTAGCGGCGTACCGTATGGCTACTTGCAGCATCAATTCTATAGATACAAGATATAAATGATAAAGGTATTTAAAACCGCGAGAACCGCTATAATCCAGTTCGGATCCAATATCACGAGTTGTAACTCGTAAGACATTGACACTTCCTATTTAATTATCCGTTATTCTACCAAACCGATTGACTCTGGGTGATAAAATATATTATTGGTTTTCTTAATGGAAAGGAATTCACACAACGTGTTAAGGAGATTATTATTGATTTACACCACCCGAGTCACAGATTATTATGTGTTGAATTCCATATTTACTGATTTAGCACTCATAAATATTCCTAGCACACTCAATTGCGGTGTTTTTTTTTAGTGCTATTAATTCTATATAACGTGTCAAGGAACTATTAACACTAAGAAGTGTTTATTCCCTCTGTCAGACTCGTAATTCTGTTAATAATTCTACGTATATTCTTTCAAGGATTGATTTGGCACAGGATAGGCTCCTAAACTGACAGGTGTCTTAGTGTATCCCTTGTTTTCATGACACGTGTTACAATTAGTTATGTGCTTTTTATATCTGTAAGCATTGTAGGCCAGTAAAATAGTGATTTGGCTTTCTGTGACATAGTAGGGAACCCTGGATGACGGAATGCAACCAGTTTATGACGATTGGTATGAAAAAGATTATTACTACTACCTGGTCGTTAGTCATCTGCTGTGTTCTTCGGGTTTTCCTCGTCACAGACCTACATATAATATTACATTTGATTACATTATTCCGATACACATACTTTAAATATACTTTTGCTTTAGGGTTTCTGCTCGAAGTGTTTATTGTTTTTTTTGCCTATCCACTGACCCTGTTTCCGTTTCGAAGTGTTTATTGTTTGGTGTTTATTGCTGCTGACTCTGTTTCCGTTCGAAGTGTTTATTGGTTTTGCTTAGCTGCTGACCTTGTTTCCGTTCGAAGTGTTTATTGTTTGGTGTTTATTGTTTTGCTTATCACTGTTGACACTTGCTTTGTTCAGTTTGTAACAGTTCTGCGCTCCAACCCAGATATTCAATGGTCGCGATCTCTTGGGTTAAGGAATTTTCTTGTTTAGATACGGTTTTAACAATAGGCACGGATGTTTCTATATCTTTTAGTCTAATTAATGGTTCTTTGCTGTATGGTGCGGGATTGCGGGATAATGCGTCAGCTATGATATTTGCTTTCCCAGGTAGATATCTTATCTTGGCTCCAAAGACCTGAATGATCATTTGTCACCGAGTTCCTTTTGGACTGTGATTAAAGCCTTTGAAAAACTCGGTAAAGGACTCATGTTCAGTAAGGACTTTTATCAGGATAGCCATAGATTATGAACTTAAATGTACTAGTGAGTTAAAGATACCTAGCCCTTCCTTGCCTATTACTGCATATTTACTTTCAGAGGGCTTTAGTTTACGTGAATAAAAAGCTATAGGGAAGAACTGTTTATCATATTACTGAAGTAGTATCCCTCTTACCCCTTGGTCTTGGTCGAGGCGTCTGTTGCAATAAAAAAAAATTCCTTATTTAAATCAGGGATTTTTAAGTTAGGTAAGCTGCATTTTCCGCTTTTAAGATATCGAACGCCTGTTGATGCTTTTCAGACCATAATAAATCTACGCTCTTCTTCGTAAGATCTGTTAAAGGAGCTGTCATGATTGAAGAGTTACATATTTACATACGATTGTAATACCCACTACAGCGCAAAAGTGCTGTATCCCCCTTTTACGTTAATAGGTACCGGAAGTTATGAATAGCCGACACCTTACCTTGGACTACTTTAAGACCTTGACTAGACACATAAAACCTAGATAAACATGTTCGGTTTTTTAAAACTCACATTTAGATATTTTACTCTGAGATTATTTGTTTTTGTCTCTGTAGCACTAGCTCTAATTTATGTGAATGTACTTCTAAGGTATTAGAAAAGATTATAAGACCAACCAATAGGCATGTAGGGTATCCCCTAAAAGTCTCCAAACACTATATTGTAATTGGGGCGCAACGTAAGCCGGAGGCATACGTAAAAATTGATAATGTCCCCATGAGTGGTGCTGAAAACGGTGTATGAGGTACAATCACTTAGGTAATGGTATCTGGTAAAAGCTTTTAAGTAAGTCCAAGTTGGTGAAAAAAAAAATTTATTCTAACCTAACAGAGATAAGATGTCGTCGGTACATGGCACTGGAAACATCGGGAGTCGTTCCTTGTTTAAGCGTCAGAATCTACGCAGATACGCCAAGTCCGATCTTTTTATGGCATGACGTTTGAGGGAAAAAAAATTATATGGGCTTATTTGATTTCCTAATGACTCCTATTACTAACATTTTTCAACTCCGTCATTTATCTCTATTTTGAAATTTCATTGAGAGTCTATGCGAAGGTACGTATATAGCTTTAGTGTCCTTAGACCGTATTTTGTTTTCAATGACATCCGTTTTTCTCCCAGAGATCACTCGCTAGTGGAGAAACTTCCTGGTATTCAGGTAGAAGATAAAAAAAAAAATTCTGCTGAATCACCTCTGCTTGAATGACTTTACGGATATTACTTTAGATAGATTATCAGAGAGATTCATCCACGACTGGTTGGGCGTGATTAAAAATTAGCAACAATAAAAAATGCGATATTTATAACTTCCGTATCCACGATATGTATACTTTTTAGGGCTTTGTTCGCTTAAAACCGTTATATTTCAGAGTGTCGGGAAGGATTAAAATTTCATTTCCCAGCAAAGTCTTTTTACACGCACTAAGACATTCGAGGGTGCATGCTTCTCGAGATTTTGCGTGCAAAGTGCGACTGCGGTTGTGGGAGAATTCTGTTGGGTCATTTGAACATGTTACGATTTATGAGACAAATGTATAGTTCCTTTATATAAGTTATTATTTGATTAACTGTCTCATTTTTGTTCAAACGGATTTTAATATGTTTGTAGGTTTATAGGATTTTCCTTTGATAAACACGCCTTATTTTGCAGGATGTAAGATAATATTTTGTATACCCCTCCTAGATGAATCTTACAATTACACTACCTAGTACAGATCCATGTTTTTTTATAACTATAGAGGTATCTGTAAGCGCTCGCTTATCCGGACTTCTCATTAGGGAAGTTCGAACAACAGACAGTGAGTCCGTAAATACAGGATATTACGTTTACTAAAGGAATAAACAAGATATTCTAATTTTTACTGCGCGTTACAGTCGGGCTTTATCCACCACTACTATAATAACTTACGTATAAAAAAAAAAAAACGAAAACCTGCTCTGATTACTTTATACGGTCGTGTGTTTCATAGGAAAAATCCTTTTTAATTCAAAAAGATATTGGCATGTATAAACCAACATCGCTTTTCCCCACTCTGCTAGAGTCGCTTATTGTGTGGAATTTGCTATGCTTTGAACACTCGGCAGTTTTTGACTGACCTTGACCGCTTGACTAGGTGACACAGTCACCGAGTTTGCTTGTTTGATTCTGAACGGGCTACTGTTTCTATTTCTTTTTGTAATAATTAGGGATCCTTCTCTTTATTACCATCGGCAACGTATTGTGTGTTTTTAGCATTATGTTGCTGGTTACGTATAAAGCAATGGAATGACGAACTATTATGGGAACTGAGCGATACTAAAATAACAAGTTATCACTACTGCATTCAATATTAACTGTTTGTACTTCATTCTTTGCTAAAATTTGAAATAGTGAGGGATCCTGGTCAGCGCATTTAGCCTGATGAAAGTGTTTTACAGACATGTTATTCCTTGCAATCCAGCCATATTTTTAAAGTTAAGTTGAGTCATTGAGGTTCGATATTTTTATATAACTCAAAAAACTCAAGGCTAAAACTGCGATCGGGACTTTGCAAAGGAGCATTTATTGTCATGACCCGAAATAGTGTTACCTCTAATTTATATAGATTTTGTACGGGTGTTCCACTTGTGTTTTGTGTTTTTCTAATCACTACGGTGCTTAACGACCCTATCCATGCATCTGTATAAATACAGACGTCCACTGCGTAAACGCATATTCACTGTTTAATATGATTTGTGACGTAAGGGATTAATAATCACCCAAAATGATAAAATTAACATAGTATATGGATTATTGATATTTTCAGTAGAACTTCTGGAAACAGACACTCAAAGATAAAAAACTCGCAGTAGCGAATCTCAATGATGTAGATAATTTCTGTAAAAAAGTAAGATTAAGAATGTCACGTAACTTCAGCCACAGGAATAACGAAATTCGACCTGCAAGGAAACACTCAAAGTTACTCCAAATGAATAAAAAATTGTACTTAGCTTGCTTTTGTGGGAAGTCACGGTTCCGATAACGACACACGGCCTTGGTCCTCCTTCTCTATTTAGCGGATGACCTGGTTTGGCTTGAGTTTCCTCCGTGCGCGTTGTTTCGATGATTCGAGCCCTTGAAAGATCCGATGCTGCAGACGCGCGTCGGTTTGTTTCTTGAAGTGCCGGAAACGCTCACTACCGATGTTTTCTTGAATGATTCTAATGAGAGACGAAGCTTGCGTTGCCGTAGGAAAAAGACACGTCGGTTTTGTTTCTTGAAGTTATTCACTAAACGATGATACTAAGTTGGTTGAAGAATCTGTTGCTTTCGTCGTCGTTGAAGAGTTCTTATTGTTTTCTGAAGTCGCTCACTAACGATGATACTAGGTTGCTTGAAGGATCTGCTGCTTCCGTCGTCGTTGACTTCTTATGATCATGATTTATTATTCTGGTTTTTCTTCGTAGACGTTGTAGAGTTCTTCTGGTACGCTGGCCACCAATATTAGGGCTTGGCCTTGTATGATAAGGCGCCCTATGAGGTAATGTTAGACTGCGATAATCTTACGCTAAGTCGGTTGGTATTGCACTTCCATCTTCAATGGAGTGTCTGGGGGTTTGTAGATCACTTACGAAGTCGGTATTATCTTGTTGGTTATTACGAGGATGTGTTAAACTCATGTTGGTTCGGTGAGGGGGTTCTTGTAGAAAACACTAAGTATAAAAAATTATATATTCTTCTGAAGTTTTACATGGTGAAGATCAGGTATGATTGTACAAGTCTTCTAATAACGATAGCTTGATCGCTTCTGCCAATGATGATGGCTAATCCTATTCCTCTACATGATAAAGCTTAGGTAAAGAGGTACAGATCTTCTAATGACGATCGCTAACTCTGTTCTGCCCGTCTACCATCTCTGTTACAAGTTATGAAGGAACAGACAATAGTTCGAACATATGAACATACATACAAATGACATAGTTTCATACGAACACACAATCAAAATGAGACACGCTACAGATCACGTAGGCGGTAGTTGTCTCAAGCAGGGAGCTTGGACTAATGTTTATAAACAATTGAATGACTACAGGTGACGGCATGTTTATCTTAGCCTACTTTTATTGTAATACGTCATCTTTAGCGTCTCTAGTCTGATCACATTCCTGCAAGCAATCTGGTTGACCTCTTTAGTTTTAGACTTTTATATATATATGGACTAACATTCCATATTTTTATTATGTAAACACTTACACACACACACGTCACTCTCTTAATAGCCGCGATTCCTGACGTTAATCACTCGTTTTAATTTTACGAGTGTCTCTCTCCCTCTCTCTAAGAGAGAGAGAGAGAGAGAGAGAGAGAGAGAGAGAGAGAGAGAGAGAGAGAGTAGCCATATCCGCTGTTTACTGCAAAGACTGGGTATTTTTTAGTAATACATAGACAACAAAGAATACCCATATTCCTGTGAATTGGGAAGAGAGAGAGAGAGAGAGAGAGAGAGAGAGAGAGAGAGAGAGAGAGAGCGAGGACCTATGACCTGCGTGGGCAGTTACTAAAAGTTTCAAAATGGCTGAATGCCCATAGTCTTGAAATATGCCATTGGCTGTGAGGAAGATTAAGCATGATTAGGCATAAGGCTTATTATTATTATTATTATTATTATTATTATTATTATTATTATTATTATTATTATTAAGGAAAGAGATCTCATCGTGAGCTTTTTTGTTAACAAAAAATATGGTTGTATCAGCACAGTTGAATTTATAATTAAATTTCTCTATTTTTATCTGTACGGGGAGGTTACTTAAGGATTATTACGTTACCTGTTTCGTGCAGAATTGGAATCATTAGAAAAATAGATAAATCTATGTTTATTAGTATTGTTATTGGCGTTACTGTTATTATTGGTGTTATCGTTATAATTCTTGTACTGATATTAAAGTTGCGGGTATTATTGTTATTATTATTATTGAGCAGGTGGCACTCACATACCGAAGGGCAGTGGCTCGATCCCGCCCTGCCACACCAATAGGCCTAGCTGTGAGTTTGTACCAGGAGGTCTAACTGTGAGTTTGTACCAGTAGGCCTAGCTGTGAGTTTGTACGAGGAGGGCTAACTATGAGTTTGTACCGGTAGGCCTAGCTGTTGGTTTGTACCAGGAGGGCTAACTGTGGGTTTGAGTTTGCACTGGTAGGCCTAGCTGCGAGTGTGTACCAGTAGGCCCAGCTGTGAGTCGAGAAGGGTCAGGATCATGGGTCTAGCATCCTCACGCCTCAAATGATGCCTCAAAGTTCTTCTTCTCTTTTTCTTCGCAGACAGCGGCGGTGTTCTGGGCGGAAGCGGAGGCGGCGGCGGAGGAGGAGGAGGCGGCTCGGGCGTGGTCCTGTGCTCGTGGTGTGGCCGAGTCTGCACCAGCGGAGGTCGGAGGGGCACGAGCGCCTTCCAGCTGCCCACGACCAGCGGCGACCGGCACTTCTGCTCGGAGGTGTGCTTCACGCAGTGCCGCAGGGCCTCCTTCAAGAAGAGCAAAGTGTGCGACTGGTGTCGCCACGTTCGACCGACTGTGACGTACGTCGACTTCACCGACGGAGACCATCAGTTGCAGTTCTGTAGGTGAGGAGGAGGGAGGGGGGGGGGGGGGGGGGGGAGGGGAGGGGAATGGTGGAGGAATAATGCTCTCTCTCTCTCTCTCAATAAATAAATACATTTATATTCATATTCACCTCCTTTTAAATACTACAGGGTGTCCATAAAGTCCCAGTACCATTACAAGTATTTATTGCTCAGAATGGTACTGGGACTTTATGGACACCTAGTCTAACTCTTAAGTAATTCCTATCTATTTCAATCTCGAGTAACTTTTTTTTAGGTAATATCGAAAATAGAAGAGATGAAAATTTATAATAATTCCATTGAATGCTGATCATTTAGGTTGAGAAGAAACTCAGGCAATATATATATATTCTAAAACTTAAAAAATAAAAATTAAAAAATAAAAGAAAAAACTTCATTCGTTATTGAACAAACTTCCGCAACCCTGGCTGCATAAGTTAGATCAATTACTGGACGGGTGACCAGCAAGGAAAATCCTGATGGCGTCGGCCCATATAGCCCCTTTGAAAATCTCGTAAAGAATTGTTTGTTAATTTTCATCTACTAATTTTTATTTATTTATCTTTTGTTTCCGTGTTGATTTCTTTCCAATTCTTTGTTTAATGCATTCGATTATGTGGGAGTTGCCCTGGCAAATCAATGAATATTTTAGATTGCTTGCTGATTTCGAGCAGTAATAATTAAAAGAATAGTCATTAATAGGCAAAAAACAAGCATCGGCATCATATATCATTGTCCGAAAGCGTCGAAACTTCTCCAAATATTTTGAGACCAAACCGAAGCCGGCGACGAAACAGAGAACGACGATCTTCCTGGCCATTACTCTCTTTTGCTCATTTGCAGGTTTAATTGAATACGTAAACTTAGCCGACATTTCGTTCGATGTTAATTATTTTGACTCCGAGGGGATTCGGCTCCCGGTTCCGGTTTCAATTAGAAAACTCCCTTATTTTATAAATTCCTCAAAAAAAAAAAAAAAGATAGAAAAAAATATGAGGTCGGATTTCAACATTATAATTCATCTTCTTCTTCTGCTTCGTGATCCGAGGTATAATTTGCCTCTGTGACGACTTCATTATTTATCGGCGTAATTGAGCGGTTTGTTTATATGGCACCGCTGTGATGATTGGGAGAGTCCGTGATTTGGTCGTGTTTTATTTATTTCTTCTTCTTCTTCTTCTTCTTCTTCTTCTTCTTCTTCTTCTTCTATCAATAGTTTGGCGGTATTTTCGTTACTATAACATATGATTATCATTGTTATTTTTATAATTTTCATTTTTTTAACCTGGGATGATAATATCAATAATAATGATAGGTGCCTCTGATAGTGACCTCCTTTTAGTTTTCTGTAAAAAAAAATATTGAGATTGCTATTTGTCTGTCCGTCCGCGATTTCTTCTGTCCGCCCTCAGATCTAAAAAAAAAAAACTACTGAGACTAGAGGGCTGCAAATTGGTACGTTCATCACCCACCTACCAATCATCAAACATACCAAACTGCAGCCCTCTATCCTCAGAACTTTTTATTTTTATTAAAGGTTAAAGTTAGCCATAGTTGTGCGTCTGGCATCGCTATGTGCCAACAATACAAGGCACCACCGGGCCGTGGCTGAAAGTTTTTACTTGTTTTATTTTGCTTCTAGCTAGATTGGTGATTTTGGTTTATTATTATTATTATTATTATTATTATTATTATTATTATTATTATTATTATTATTATTACTCAAAGATGTATGTATTCCAGTGTTATCATGACTCTTTTTTTTATGAATTTATCAGCAGTTCACGAGCGTATTTGTATTGGAAATGAATAACTTTATCTTACTCTGGACAATTATTAAGTAAATATGTAACCAGCCCTTTTACAATTAAAAATCAAAAATATCATCTAATGGGTAAAAATTCCCATAGGCAAAATTAACTGTAGTTTAATTTTTTTTATTTCAAAAGATGATAACCATTATATTCCTACTTAAAAAAAAAATGTTGTAAACAAAGGAAAGTTATATTATTTTTCTAGACATATTTCACCAGACCCCCTTGAACATAAAGCATCGATGTAGAAAAAGACACATCCATTCTCCTGTTCTTCAATCGAAGTGAAACAAAACGACATGCGCTTTCATCTTCTTCTTCTTCTCCTCCGAGCGCATAATTCTGGAACACTGTCGAAAAGAACGGTGCGTTCTATTCAGTCCTGGAATACTACCGGAGTTGCCTGCCACATGTACAATAACATCCGTTACAAACGAAGGGGGCGTAATGAGAATCCCCGAAGACGCGCCCCAGGGTCCCCATGTGTTCCTTACAAACCCTTACCCATCCCCATCCCCCTTCCTCTTCTCCAGTCCCCGGGATCGTTTTACGTTCTCAGCATTTCAACAATTAAGAAATCCCATTAATTCGTTCAAGTCATAATGATCAGGAAACAGTAGATCTAGAGTGTGTTTAAAAGGCAAGGGGGGCAGGGCGGGGAAGGAAAATTCTCTCTCTCTCTCTCTCTCTCTCTCTCTCTCTCTCTCTCTCTCTCTCTCTCTCTCTCTTGTTGGAATTATATCCATTTTTCTTTTCTAGACTCGTACATGGATAGGAAATTATCCATTCACATAGTTACGATATATTTATATATATATATATATATATATATATATATATATATATATATATATATATATATATATATGAATAACTAGATCACGAAATATATATGTATAAATAAAGGTGATGCCACTGAGGAAAATGAAAAGACGAGAATTGCCAAGATCTTTCGGTCTTCACGACCCTCTACTAAGTTGTGCCTCAAGTAAAGGGTCGTGTAGACCGAAAGATCTTGGCAATTCTCGGCTTTTTATTTTCCTCCCTACATTTATACATACAACTAGTGTCTGTGTATATTTTGTGTTTTTGTGTTTCATTAGTCTAATGCAGGTGTTTTCCTTTTAGTGATAAATGCCTGAACCAGTACAAGATGCAGATCTTTTGCCGGGAGACAGAGGCCCATCTGCAGATGCATCCTCACCTGAACGACCTCAAGCCAGCATCGACAACTGGCCTCATCACCCCTGACCTCTGGCTTCGTGACTGTACCCAGAACAGTGAAGCGGTAGGTTGTGGGTGGAGCTTCTTGATACCCTTGGGGATCCTTTCACTCTGTTTCTGTCGCTCTCTGCCACAAATATCCTCAGACAGTGCCTCTTGAAGCCCTTTTTGTAATACGATAAACAATTTGAAGTATCTATTAGTTCTCTGCAGCATTTACAACCAAGTTTGTCATAGATCCTTCTGGCCTTATTTTATGATTTTTTTAGAACTATGAACTTCTCACTAAAGCCTAATTCCTTTCCAGGACTCAGGTCCAGATGGAGATATACAAGTGGAGTCTCCGTCATCTCCGCCACCTGTCTCCCCTCCCTCGGTGTCCTCCGACCCCAGCGAGCCGGTTAACCTAACAACGCAACCCGCTTCAAGAAATGAGTCCCAGAGGTCTTCGCCCTCCTTGTCTCAGAGATCACCAATTGCTAGTCGTCAAGGGTCCTCCAGGTCCTCCGAAGTGCTAAGTCCAGGGCCACCGCCAGCTCCTCGTTATGGCCGCCCAAGATTACGAAACCGCCGTGAAGGAATAAAGGACATAGGAAGGCCTAGAACTGTCCGAGCCTCCTTGCAGTTAGCCCGGTCTGCTAATCATGACATTGAGAAGTCAGACGAGCCCATCCGTTTGCCAACCATACGTGTTCGGCAGCTAGAAGCACAACAGCAGCAAGAACAGCTGGCTGCAGAGCATGAGCTGCCCAGCAGCAGTGGCGTTGGTGGCGAGAACAGCAGTGATGTTCCTTCACCTCATCCCGCACCTCAGCCACCAGCTTTGCCTCTTGGTAGCCTTGGTGGGGGTTTGGGTGGCCTGCTGCCAATGGTGGGTGGAGCTCCCCTACTGTTACCCCACATGTTGCCACATGACATACCACGTACTCCTCTACTTCCTCATCTGCTTTTGCAGCATCCAGAACTTTTAAGACACCCTCCACTTCGCCATCCTTTGCTTCCAGCTCCTCCAGCACCTGCTCCTCCTACCCCTGCACCTCCAACTGTTCCCCCACCTCCTCCTCCTGCCCCACCTAAAACACCAAGCTCTCTATTACCACCAGTCACTGTGTTGATACCTTGTCCAATACCCATCCCAGTGCCTATCCCCATTCCAGTACCAATACCTATACCAGTATCCTCTTACTCTGATGGAAATGAAACTAGGTCTACCAACACCCCTGGAAAGGATACAGCAGGACGGCCTCGGGCAGCTCCTCGGAAAGAAGGAAGCAGATCAGGCTCTGTCATAGCAGGACCAGTGGTTGCAGCTGCAAGTGCTACAGTTCCTCAGTCCTGTCCCGTTCCAGTACAGCCTCCTCCTCCACCCCCTCCTCCCCCACCAACAACTTCCTCCTCTTCCTGTGATAGTGAAAGAAATGCCCCAGCCAGGCCAGACAGAGAACGGCGTAGCATATTACGGTACACGTCGGATGTGTACGAGATCAATGGTATGTTTTTACCGAGGGATTCTGCATGGGAAGCTCCTGAACCACTTCAGCTTCGTCGTGCTTTGGTTGGTGACCCGGGACGTGGCTCACCTTATGAGCATCAAAGTGATTTTGACTCGCATGGTGTGTCCCATTCACCATCTCCAGAACCAGCCGAAGACAACAAGGAATCTCTGACTGGACTCACAAGAAGGGAGGAAGACCTAAGCACTGTGAAAAAGCTGCTTGGTGACGATGAAGAGGGAAGCCATGGTGGGGACGATGTTGTAAAACTGAGGTCGTCGACACCAACTGCAGTTGCTTCCCCAACCACTTCTCCTTCGACCAGTAGGAAGAGGCACACCACAACGGAACATCACCAACAGCCTTTGCCAAAGAAGAAGCACCTCCTTGTGTGACACTGGTTCAGGTGGTCTCTGTACTTGTAAATGATGAGCAGAAAGGGAAATCTAGGGTTCCTCCTGCATCTGAGCAGGAGGAGGAAGCCTTTTCCATGACAGATAGCAACGACTTCACGAAAGGAAAATAGATCATGCTCTAGTTGTTTAATGTGCTCAAGCTTTACTAGAAGGGATATGTTTAAAATGAAAAGATGATATACTGTACAGTCACCTGCCCATCTAAAGTCTTGTAAATAGATTAAGTGTAGTTAAAATGGGGAGCATATGATAAGAAATTATGTGTGTAAACCAATTCAACCGTGTTTTCTGTATCAGCCCTGCCTTGAAGGCTACCATTCAATGTTAGCTTACAGGAAAAACACTATTCATTGTGAAATTTTGTGTGCCAAAGAAAACTGGATATTGTTTTTTTTAAAAAAAAGCTTAGATTCCCGATTTTCAGAACTTCAAAGGCATTTTAGTCAAAAACACATCACAGATATTTTTGTCCTGCCAAATTCAGACTGTAGATCCGCCCAAAGGAGACTGCAGCCTAACAACGTCAAGATATAGAAAGCACTACAGAGATCTACAGAAAACCTCCCACTCTCTCACTCCTGCATCATGATGGCACCACTATCATGCATGTCTCCACTCTGTACGATAGCTGTCTATCTTACTGTCTGTATCATAACTGTACAATGACTTTATAAATGTAACTGTATATACAGTGATATATTCTTATGCTACGTGTTATATAAATGTTTTGATGTTGATATATCAAAGTATACATGTATATGTGCCACACAGTTATCTTTTTCACGTCATTTTGTAGTGAGCTCTCTTCCTCATTTCTCTCGTTCCTAAAGATATCTAGTCACTGGGGCTGGTGTACATTATTTATATGAGAAACAAAAATGGATGCGTTGTTTTCAAAAAGGAAAATTGAAAGCAGTGGCTGGAGAAGTTACGGAAAATACTCGATTTAAAAAAGCTTTGTAGTGATTAAATTGAAAAAGAGGTCGTCTCTTTCAGGGGGGATTGATTTTTGAAAACATCTGTTCTTTCAGGACTGCAGTTTTTATATAAGGATTGTGCAGGTGTTTAATCCACCTGTATAAGCGTTTATTTGTCTGGATAAATTTAGGTCTGCTGGCCGGTATCTAGCTTGTCACATTTTTTGTTTAACTTTGGAGTAACTTTTTTTTTGGATTCGCCCAAAGGGTCAACATTTCGGAAACAATTTTTCAACCATGGAATCACTCTTTATTTAGGATCACCCAAAAGTTAATTAAATTTGAAACTATTTTACCATGAAGTAATTGATTCAGTATCATCTAACTATATGGCTATATGAATGACAAAGACTCAAAAGGCAATGGTTATGCAGAGGTTAATTCTATCATTGATTCTGATAGAGACAGAAATCAGAGCTAGATGTCGCTTCCAGATGAAGACCAGTATCTTGTGTGTGGTAAGTTCTCCAGTCACTGCAGCTCACACACAAAGTGTAAAAAGATTTTCTTTACCAAGGAAAAAAATATATTGATGCCCTTAATGTTTGCAAGTTAGGCTTCATGCACACAGAAAGAAGTTCAGTAGGTTGGGAAAGTTACTTTTAGAAGAAGAGGTAACAGTTAAAAGTTTATGTTTGCTATTAGCTCTTGTAAAGAGCAGGTTCTTACATGGCCTAGCCCTCTGCCAGATTCTGAATATAAAGGTTCTTTGTAAAACACTGGCAAATGACTCCAAAATTATGCTTTTCAATTGTGTACAGTTTCTTTTTATTCGACCCTTAAGTGCTTCTTGAAGTCCCTTGCAGTTTCTAGTCCCAGAACCGTCAAGTTTTATCTGCAGTTAGTTACAACTTCTTTCAAGGAGTTCAGAGATTTTAAACTGGTACAGTCAAGAAGTACCTGCCAGCTATTTGGCTGCGGTTTCTTCAGCCATCACATGTAGATGATGAACCTACGGTTACCTCCATTTCGTCAAAAGGGGTAGTATAACCTGTAACTTTCAGTCTGTTTTGAACCACTTTCTGTGTACAGGTAGCCTTAGTGTTTGTCCTGCTTCGCCTAGTAAAGGTTAGTAAATTTTATTTTTTTCGTACTGAGCTCATTCCTAACTGATTAGACTTCTGTCTGGGAGACTTATCACTTCTCAGTGGGTGATCTGCTAAATTACGTTCGCTGTTATTAGTAAGCGTGGTAATTCTATGGAATAACTCCACAAGGACTGCAAGGCACGTTCCTGCGAATACGATAGCCACTGGGGATTGGGACGTCAAATGTATTTCGCCTCGTTTAGTACTAGCCCCTGGGGGTTAATTACAGTCGACCCCCCCAAAAGAAAGGTAAATTTTTAATAAGCAACCTAAATACTGTAGGGAACTGTAAGTTCCAAAGAGATACTCGACGCAAAGTTATTACCTAGTAGTAGGTCTACCATAAGCACTCTCACCAATTACTGGGAAGTCTGTCAGCTGAAAAACTTGTCGAGTTAAGGAAACTCATATAAAGAAAAAAAATTTCAAACTGGAAAAACGTTGTTTTTTATGTATAAAAGTCTCTTTATCAGTTATAAATGATCTAAAGATCAGACATAAAAAGATAAATAAACTGGATAACGGGATAAGGAAAGAATTTGAGTACTGAAATCCAAAAAATAGCTGTAGACCCATCTTTGGAAGGATTACAGAAGCAACTGTCAGTTTTACCATCTGAAAAGCATTGCGTTCTCTGTTACCATATTTACAACTTACGTTTTTTTATTTTTCAACTTGAGAACGAAATAGTCTACTATAACAAGACCTAGAAAAAGACTAGCGCACATGGACCTAATCAAAATGGTATCTACGCCGCTAACCTTGGAGGTTCCGTGGGTAGGCCTAACAACAGATTTACGTAGTTCGGAAGTCACGTAAAGACGTTGGTCCCGATGCTGAATAACCACAGGTTCAATGCATCGTGTACACACACACACACACACAGACACTGAACGGTTGCCAAACGGACAGCATATTTGACCACCAAAAAAGATTGACTTTTACAGCCACAAAAAGATGACCGGTAGGTATTACCAAGATGAAATGGCTCTTGGTGGCCACCTGAAAACTTAGCAGCCACCAAAAGTGGCCTTCCGTGGACTACCAAAATAATGACCTGTGGTGGCCACATAAGTAAGAGGTAACCTACGGTTGTCCTAAAACATATTTTCTTAGTGGCCAAAGATGGTGGTTTAGATGAAGTGTTGGTTCTGCCACACTGTTTTATATTCAACGTTGCTTCATTTTCTTTCTTGATGTCCATCCCGTTTACTTTTGAATCAAGTTTTATCATTAATACAAAACAGTGTGGAAAAAACATCCTTTCAGATTTTCTGTTCAGTGACAGCACCAACTTTCCTCAACAAAGTTGGTCTTGGTAGTGAACGCAAGGTTGTAATGCTAGTTACTCCCATAATCATAATTTCGGTTGATTTGATCACTTAATACTATCAATGAATAATCCAATCACTTCCTTGAGACAAAAAGCCCTTCCCTAGATAGTAGGCCTTCCTCAGATAGTAGGCCTTCCTCAGATAGTAGGCCTTCCTCAGATAGTAGGCCTTCCTCAGATAGTAGGCCTATATCCGTCAGGTGCGAGCTCAGGCGATCTCCTTAAGGACGTAAGCAGGCAGGTTAATGAACGACTGTGCTCTAGGTTTGTTGCTGTGCATTCCAGTCCCTTGTTGTCCAGGTAGTAGCAGATTCTGTAATAAAGATGGAAAATATTGTTGGAACTTTCATTCCTCCTCCTCTGCAATGTGCTTATGCATGTCCTCGAGAAGTGAGACTTTTAAAGTGTACTGCGATGGTTGTATGGTCTATGGAAAATCTAATCTTTCCAGCGCCATCAAATCATTTATGTTGAATGCAGAATGTAATTTCTGTTACTGCCTTCATTCTGTACGTCACAGCCACTTCTTAAAAGCTATTCAGGTAACGGTTTCATAAACAGAAATGAAGTTTTATTGTCTTAAGTAACCCATGTCACTCTTCTAGTGCAACTGTTTTTTCTAATTAATATTACACAAAGTAAATAAATTCTATGGAGCAATTTCATGTTTAACACTTAAATTTATAATATGAAACTATAGGAAGATCATTATATACTAAAAATTCTGTGAAAGAATGGGAAAAAGACTAGTGCAACTTTCAAGATAGATGAAAGACCCACACACGAAACTGCAGTGACTTGGGTATATGCTTTGCCATACTTCAAAGATAAAGAAACAATGATATCAGATATTTTTCGAGAACAGCATATTTAGCAGATTCGAAACCTATCCTATCCTTTTGGAGACGAAAAGAACATCCATTATCAGCTGTTTTTATTGCCACTGTTAACGAAGCAAAATCAAATAAAGGTATAACTTTGTCATGTCTCGCCTCATAATACGAGTTTATTTTCTCACTAGCTGGGAGATTATATTATTGTTTCAAGAATGGGAGGCCTTTTTTTAAGTTACCGAGATGAGGAATTGTCTAGATGCTAGATGTGAGATTCTCTTATTGAGAAATGTGAGAATAAGTCTTACAGATAAGTCATTATGCGTATTCCAAGTTGTAAGTGAGACAAATAAATGAACACGCGATTAAAAATAGAAGAAGGATATGCGTAAAATGAAGTTTTCTGTACAATGGTTATTTCATTATTCATTGAAATTTACACAAAGCTTTGAACTTGTCCAAACTTAATACTAATTTTGCTTTCACTTATCGAAGGCTGTATATGAATGAAAATGGCATTTTTAACCCATAATAACAGCCCAAGTTATTTGGTATTCTGTTTATAGCCTATTCTATGGAAAGACAACAAAACTGAAGTGAATAATCATTGACAGCTGCACGAAGAACATAAATGGATGCTCTTGGGAGGTGCCGTTACATAGGTAACAGCTGTGTTTTATTAAACTGATCAACATGGCGGCTGACACACTGACAGTTCCACTACTAGCAATTCGTCTTCCGTATTTACAGTCGAAATACGCTAAAGGTAAGAGATCTATCATATACTAGATGATTAAGATATGGTGTCATTGGCTTTGTGTAGACTGTAATTGTACCGTAAGGAAAAGGTTTTAAAGATCTACCAATAGTAGGATTGGGATAAGGTACCTGTAGCTACGTTACCTAGGCTAATAACCTTGCTAGAATTTGATAGGTTGCCCCAAATAACTTTCGGCACGGGCTAGGTAATATTTGGTACTTTAAACCATAACTGAATTTTGGATAAACCTACCGATGAACTCCGCACAGAGATAACCTTTAATAGTACCTAAATATTTTTGACCTAGAAAAGGTTTTAGCTAGTCCGGTTTTGAGTTCTTTTAAAAGCTTGTGGCTTTTATAAAACTGTCGTGTAATTTTATATACCTAGCTATATTTTTGTAATCTTATTGCAGTATTTTTTATTCCATTAGAAATCAAACCCCTCTATATTACCGTTTTAAACATTGATCATTAGGGTATCTATTTTAAACTCATTAGGTATTTACTATATCATTTCCATTAAACTCATTATTTACTATATCTCCATTAAACTCTTTATTAACATCATTTCTATTTTCGTTCAGTAATTACCAGTTTATGAATGTAATGGGGATAAAGGTAAGAAATAAACTAAAGGCAGTAAATATCATAAACACAAACAAAATACAAAAACATACTCAATAACATAAATAAAAGACGGTAAAGACTTTGGTCGGTAACTTGCGGGAATCAGGCCTTGGAAGTTGTCTATAGTTTTACCATTTAATTTTCCTATGTATTAAATGTGATCATTGAACATTTCTAACGTTAGTTTCATTAGGAAATAAGTACTTTAGAGATAGTGGATCCCACCCTCATATCCTACTATTCAGGGACCACTGCGGGAAACTTGGGCATTTTGATGAGGGAAAACACAAAACAAGTGAAATACACGGACATTAGTCCTATTTATAGTACTCATTTAAGTTAAGTTCATGGAATGTTTTCAAACAAATAATCATTAGGCTAAGGACCTGGTGCCCTTTAAGATAGGCAGGTTAGGAGGTTGGTTGGTCAAGTTGTAACCTCATTATCGTTCATTTATGATTCCCTAGGTTAGGTTAGGTGGGGGTCTAAGCCTAAGGCAAGGCTCCAATGTCTTAGGTTAGATTAGGTAGGAGGGTTCCCCAGCTTGGTAAGGATCCAGCTGTATAGGGTAGATTAGGTTGTAGGGGGTCCAGTTTATTTTATACATTTTTTTTTTCATGTATGAGCTAGTTTTTAGAAATTATATTGAATGAAAATCTACTGAATTAGTTTTGAATTACTTTTGCCTTTCCTTTATCATTATTAACAACAATTCATTGTATAGAAATATATATATATATATATATATATATATATATATATATATATATATATATTATATATATATATATATATATATATATATGTATATATATATATTATATATATATATATATATATATATATATATATATATATATATATATATATATATATATATATATATATATGTATATTATATATATATATATATATATATATACCTTATATATATATATATTATATATATATATATATATATATATATATATATATATATATATATATATATATATATATATATATATATATATATATTTGTAATATTGGAAAAATTGTTATTAAACAAGTTTTTTGTTCTCAGTAATTCTTTGGTAGAAGGGCATAATTATCTTTAACAAAATTACATCGAGCATATGCAACAGATTTGTTGAAGAGCCATAAAATGTCAAACACAACTTGACACTTATTGCTAGTAAAGTCCCAGTTAGAATAATAACGGGAGTATTTTTTCAGTGAAATGTTAAGATTTCAGTTGTTGATATTATTTTAAAACTTGCAGTGATGGTGATTTTATGCATGTAACCTTCTTTGAAGAAGTGTCTTGCCTTCTGTGTTTTTTTAAGGTCAAGATAAGAAGAGCTCTGCTTACTGTTGTCAGCAATGGAATAATCATTAACAAAATAGAATAACAGTTTCTTGTGTTTCTCAGTGAAATATGTTCCTATCCTAAGTGATAATGTACATTTCCTGTAGCTTCTTTGCTACTGTGTATTTTTATGCCACAGTTCTGAAGGTGGGATTTGATAGTCTTTTACTATATATGTATACCTTTGCAGGTGGACACTCCCTAACTGTCTCGATAAAAATGTGAAATAGCTCTGTGGCAAACGCCTGTGACTCCAGGAAGAATGTGATGGAGGAAAGTGTGACGGGAGCCATGACCTTGGTTAATGTTCGTAGAACTTCAAAGAACTGGACCCTGGAAGTTCTGAACTACTGGAGCCATGACCTCAGAGAACCCTTGGGTGACCTCAAAGAATTACAACCCGGAGGTAGGAAGCAGGACGATGTCAGTGATTAGCCAAGGCCAGGATGAACCTTGATGGGATCACAAAGAACTGAAAGCAGTAGAATCTGAATGATTAGAGCCACAATCATATTGAACTTCCAGACGACCTTGGTGAATACCAAGCAGGAAGTGTAAACAATTAAAAGCATGACCATAATAACACAGTACATGTTTGGGACCTAGAGTTACTATATTGAAACCATAAACATTCTGACATGTGATACCAAGAATGATTTACAATGAATTCCTGAATGACTGAGACAAGGATGTCTGTGGCACTTGAAGAATTGTAAGCAAAAGGGTGTGAACAACTTAAAACACCATTTTTAATTAAGATAATCTGAAGGGCAGGAACCACTAGATCAGTATCTGCAAGACCATGAAGAATTATGAACAAGAGGATTCAAATGACCTAAACTTCTATGGGACCATAAGGAATTTCAGGCAAAATGATCTGATTTACTGAAAGTATCGCCATTATGATCGTCTTAAGTGATGAGGCAGATTGAATGACTGAAACGATTGCCATGATGAACAACTGTGGAACTCGACGAATTTACAGCAAGAAGATCCAACTGATTAGAAGCATCACCCTGATGAATGACTTTGAAGTCAGAAGAATTGGAAGCACGACGGTCTTAACATAACTTAAAACACCATACAAACAAACAAACAAACAATAACTTGAAATTTATGAGACAGGAATGAGAAGCAGGGGGATCTAAGTGACTACAGAAAACCGTCTCCTTAATAAACATGTGGTCACTTGAAGAATATGAAACAGATGTATGTGAGTGGTTGAAACCATCACTTTGACGAACATCTCAGGGACCGTGAAGAACTTGAAAGGAAATTCAAGGTAACTTTATTTCAGTGATGTTCATTTTTTCTCAGTAAATTTTACATTTAAGAAAATGTACATAAGTACAATGGTAATGTATTTGGTTTAATGATTATTTTTAAGACATTTCCTTCATTTTATCATGATTATTCACTTGTTAATGTTAGGCAAATATTCTTGATGGGCTAAATGCATTATGTTACTTAAACATTTTGTTGCTTTGCTGATTTCTAACTTGTTAATATTAGGCAAATATTCCTGATGAGCTAAATGCATTATGTTACTTTAATATTTTTGTTCCTTTATAGAAGTCTGGTGAACTTAAGAATTCAAAGCAAGAGAAACTCAGTGCCAGGAACCTCTACAGTAAACATCTGCAAGACCATGAAGAATTACTAGAAGCAAGAGGATACAGTTCTTTGAATGTTTTTGGGACCAAATGAAATTTTAAACAGAATTATCTAAGTTACAACCATCACCATTTTCATTATATATAGGACCATGTAGAATTTGAAGCAAGATCAACTGAAAGGAACCATTGCCATGGTGAACATCTGTAGCTTGACAGATGTAAAGCAAAGGGACCAGACTTGACTGAATCAGCACCCTGATGAATATCCACAAGGTCAGAGGAATATGGCACATGAGGACCTAGACAACTTAAAAGTCTGTGGGATTTGTTTAGACTATAAAGTAAGGGGATCGTAATGGCTGAAACCCTCTATACAGTGAAAAATGTATTGGTTGCTGTGAAGAATTTAAGGAAATTCAAGGTATTTAATCATTCAAGTGATGTTCCCTTTTTCTCAGAAATTTTGGCTTGATAAACCAGTCATTGACGTTTATGACCACTAATGATTCAGCTAAGATATATTGATTTATTTGGATCCTTTTATGAGATTCAATTCATGTATCTCTTGAAATGTATTCTTTTCAAATTGTTTTGATGATATTAATAGAGCATACTTTATTTTTATTGCATTACAGGACTTTTAAGATCTTTGAGACCATGAAGAATTAGGAGCAAAAGAACCAGAAGACCTGCATTTATGGGGCCATACGAAATTTTAAGCAAAATGATCATTATATATGAACAGATGTTGGCCATTGAAGAATCAGAAATAAATGTACTGTATCTAGAATGATTGAAGCCACCACCATGAGGAACGTCTTAGGAACTGTGTATGATTTTAACCTAATTCAAGGTTCAGCGCCTCAGCGGTGTGGTTGGTATGGTATTAGCGTCTCACCTCGGTGGTCGTGGGTTCGATTCTCGGCCATTCCATTGAGGAGTGAGAGATGTGTATTTCTGGTGATAGAAGTTCACTCTCGACGTGGTTCGGAAGTCACGTAAACCCGTTGGTCCCGTTGCTGAATAACCACTGGTTCCATGCAATGTAAAAGTACCATACAACATAATTCAAGGTACGATATGATTCAGATAATCTTATTACAGTAATGTTCATTTTTTTTACTTCCATTAGTCATTTACTAACTATTTCAAGGACCATGACACCCTCCTTTTTTAATATAACTAATGAACTAGGCTTCAGATTAATGTGAAACCGAAACCACCAGAGTTTGAGACACTGACCTAATTAAGAAAAATGGATTCAAGCATCTACTCCGCATTATTGTCTTACTTTATATCGAGAAATGTCATCTCAATTTAGTGGGCATGGTGAGAACGGAAATTAAGACCTGGCAACTAGGCGCAGAATGACGTGTGTCGACCATGACGTGGGGCCAGTGACGTTTACACCTGCCACGCCCCCCTTTCTGTATGGTTAACAAATAATATATAAGTTATAGTGAATTATACTGCCCTTTGATGGAATCTAAAGATACTGATTAGTTATTATGTTTGAATAAACCCATTTTTAGCCTCAATTGTGCTTATTATTTTATCAATAGGTAATTCTTACGAAAAAGAAGACAAAAAATAAAAATCTCGGATGGCAGTCAGAGAGGTGATCGTACAAGGGAAGGTACACGTCTTTTCGATACAGGCATTGACAAGGGCTCCTGCTGACACCTTGCTTACTGCATACTATTGACACTTTATATCATGTCTAGAATGCTTCACCATTGTCCACAAGGTTGTCGTAACGCTTTTGTGTTGCGACTTTTAACATACTACAAGAGGGAACAAGACAACAATAAACTGAAAACTGGATTGAATAGGTTGGTATCATGTTGTCATGTTTAATGGCATACCATCACGGACATGTATAGTTGAATATTATGCATTATCAGATTCTCTCTCTCTCTCTCTCTCTCTCTCTCTCTCTCTCTCTCTCTCTCTCTCTCTCTCTCTCTCTCTCTCTATATATATATATATATATATATACATATATATATATATATATATATATATATATATATATATGTATATATATATATATTAGATATATATATATATATATAATATCTATATATATATCTGGTTATCATATATAATTCAACTTCAGCCTTGTAGCTTTATTCATTAAAATGTTAGCTGCTATACTACTATCTATGTACAATACGCTTATTGTTAATAAAGTATTACTATTCTTTCACCTCCATCCAATCCTCAACCATATTAAATATTTATAATGATCATATTATGTGCGCATCCCTCAAATATCATATTCACCAATAATCAAATTCACATATAGCACGAGTAAACTCTTTATCTAAAATTATTTTCGTGGCGTTATTGAAATCAGGGAATAATATAATAATATGACCAATTTAAACATTGCCAAACCAAACATTTTTTTATTCCATAACTTCAACCCACTAATGACTGCATACCTGTATTGAAAAATAAAAACCATCTCTATCAAAGGTATATATATATATATATAAATATCTATATATATATATATATATATATATATATAATTTTCTTGTACTGATATAATGATAACCATACAGAAAGGGGGGCGTGGCAGGTGCAAACGTCACGGGGCCCCACGTCATTCTGTACCTAGTTGCCAGGTCTTAATTTCCGTTCTCAGCATGCCCACAAAATTGAGATGGCATTTCTCGATATAAAGTAAGACAATAATGCGGAGTAGATGCTTGAATCCATTTTTCTTAATTAGGTCGGTGTCTCAAACTCTGGTGGTTTCGGTTTCACATTAATCAGAAGCCTAGTCCATTAGTTATATTAAAAAAGGAGGGTGTCATGGACCTTGAAATAGTTATTAGGTTTGAAAACTTAAATGATCTAATTAAGAAATGATCAGAATCTTTCTGTGCTATTTCATTCAATCTTCTGTTTTTAATGTTAAGCAAATAGCATGATCTGCGTGGTATTTTTATTTCATAACAGTATTATGTGTGTGTGTGTCACCTCCCAAATTTTAAGAGGAGGACCAGAGTGCCAGGTAGTCTTTGGCCTAAATCCAGTATTCTATGAAAGCACTGTTGGCTTCCTCTGTACAATGGGTTATCCAAGAAAAACTGTGATTTTAGTTGGTTGTCATTACAATGGGTAGTTCCCTTGGTGTCTGTTGGTTGATATCTAGCGCTCAAAAGTTACATAACTTGCAGGATAATTGAAAAAGAAACCTACAAAATTACGATGTATAACGAGTCTACTTATAAGTATATACACTTTATTTTACTCAACACTCGAGTACTTTCAGGCCCTATCTGTGGCCCTTTTTCAAGAGATGTGTAGGTTGTTAGCCTGGGTCAAGGCCCAGCAGTCTTCTGGAACTACTACTAGTTCAATGATGGCCACAGATAGGGCCTGAAAGTACTCGAGTGTTGAGTAAAATAAAATGTAAATACTTATAAGTTAACACGTTATACACATTGTTTTGTGGGTTTCTTTTTCAATCTTCAGAAGAAAACTGAAATAATTTTTTGCTTGGTTCTTGAAGGATAATATTGTAAGTCTTGCATTATCCTCGGTGGGTTCTTGAAACTCATGGAGAACTGTCGTGGCTTTATTATCCTGAATTATCAGTTACTGAATTTAAGGGACACATATTGCCACATGCCGTGGATTTTCTGTTCTACATGATATGATGACAAGATGTAAACAATGTAACACTTTAGAAAGTAATAGGAAAGTAGTGTTTCTCATTGTATAAGAGAACGCTAATTAGTGTACGTTCATGGCAATTAGAGACTGCTCTATTAAACGCGTCCATTTACGTCACAGCTGCTGCTGCTGCAGGCCTTCCGAAGTCATAATTATGACGTCCTTCTTGATCAGCAAGCATTTATAAACAAACATATTGGCTCGAGTAGTAAAAACTGAAAAGCTGAAATGATCATTTAAAATTTCATAGTCTCTGCAGGCCAAGGAAATTCCCGAGTCTTGGATGAAAGGGACCTCTATGTTTTTGACAAAGGCCTTTAATCATCCATGACAATAAATTCATTTTTTTATCCCCCAATACCCCCCAAAAATAATAAATGGCTGCTCCCAGATCAAATAAGTTGACTCGTAATGACTGCCAGTACATTATCCATGGTACAGTCGAGTTGTAGGTTATCAATTCTTTTGGGTAACTCACTCTACAACTATCTGTTTACGTAATATTCATTTGATGCTGAAGGTGACAACGATCATTTGGTGATTTTAGAAAGAAACATTTATTTGTAAGTCTGGTTCAGTCCCCACCAGCCAATGAGGAGATGGCTTTCAAAGCTTTTTCCATCCATTGGCCAGAACTCGGAGCTTCAGCCAGTGAGAGAAGGCGACAGATGAGGATTCCGAGTTGGGTGTGGTGGTCGTCTCTGATTGGCCCTGAGAATTTGTGAAGGTCTTCTTTTTTTTACCAGTGACCAGTCCCTAGGCAGACAGCAATTAGGAAGGACGGTGTTTTTAAAGCTGTGTAATTGCAACATTAGTTGCTGCAATATTCCAAGCAAGTACCCTTTTAGTGACAGCATTTCTACCCAATTTTGGCTAATAACTGGTGGTACTTATCCGGTTGAATGTTATTTAAAATATGCGTTTAAAAAAAAATTAAGCAGGAATCCAAGTGTTCTAATGGAGACCAGTAATTGTCCAGAATCTCTTGTTTAAGACAAAGTGGTCCTAGTAAGTCAGCTGTAACGAGCTGAAGGTGAAAATTTGTTTAAAAATCATACAGGTGGCGTGCATTTACCATCGTGGAATAAACGGAGAAATTTGGAATGAAAAGCTAATTCCTTTAATCAACCAGTTTGTGAAATATTCGTCTGAGTCTGTTGGAATAAATCTTGGTATACGTTTCTTCGGCTTTCTTTTTAAGTTTGGATAT
>NC_061087.1:105231171-105273671 GCF_015104395.2 Macrobrachium nipponense | reverse complement strand
TTAACGGTTAATAAACCAAATGGTTTTTTCTAGTGCGTATTGCGTTAACAAATGGAAAGGTTTTAGTATTCACCTTTTATAAATAAATAAAGTTAACATTAACGGTTTTAATACCAAAATGGTTTTTTTTCTAGTGCGTAGAACAACAAAATGGAAAGGTTTTAGTATTCACCTTTTATAAATAAATAAAGTTAACATTAACGGTTAATAAACCAAAATACTTGAAGTTAATATGTGTTGCCTCTTCAACTCAATTCTCTTTCTCTGCTGATTTGAATCTTGAATGAAGAGTGATTTAAGTGTTTAAATGTTCCTTAAGGTGCGTCCACACAGTCGGACAATGTCAGACTGACAAACATTGTTACCATATCATAGGCGGAGCAGGATGACGTCATAAGAGTTGAAACGATGGAAGTAGATCTGGCAACAAACAGTGGTACCAGATGTTGCTGTATACCACTGCTTTTACTCTGTTCACAAGGCAAAGACCGGCAGACAACTGTTAATTGGTAACTGTGTTTGTCCGCCGGACATTGTTAGACCGTGTGGACGCACCTTAAGGAAGTTTGTGCATTTAAAAGCATTTGCTTAGTTATTGAAGACTGTTGGTTTTAGTCTTAATATAGCTTAGCGATATTGACGACCTTGCAATATCCCTTATATTGGTGCCGAGGCTTTCATTCTATAGTTTTATTTTTATTTGTTTATTTTTTTTTAGTACGTTGAAGTGAGGGATTTTTTTGAGAGAGTTGTTTGCAGCTTAGATATTGAATGCTTTTATATAGAGATGATTTAGTTTTGAAATTTAATTTTTGAGGATGAATTAGTTTATAGTTTTGAGGTGATTTAGTTTTGAGATGGGTGACTTTTGAGATTGTTTTTTTATATGAATTAGTTTGTAGTTTCGATGATTTAATTTTGAGATTTAGTTTTTGGATGAATCACTTTTGAGATTATTTTACTTTTGAGATTTAGTTTTGAGGCGAATTACTTATTTTCAAATTTGAAATTGCATTATAATTACAAAGGAAAATCCAAGAAGGAAAATAGTTATTTACAGGAAGGGATAGAAAAACATAAGTCCATCTTTTTCTTGTTTATAAAGTCTCGTTTATTGTTCTTGATCCCCGTATGGTGGTAGTGCCGTCTGCGTACCTCACGCTGTGCACTGTAAGCATTACTTAATTTGCAGCGTCCCTTCGGCCCCTATCTGCAACCCCTTTCGTGCCTTTTACTGTACCTCCTTTCATATTTTGCTTCCATCTTACTTTCCAAACTCTCCTAACAATTGTTCATAGTGCAACTGCTTTGTGGTTTTCCTCCTGTTACACCTTTCAAACCGTTCTACTCTAAATTTCCGTTTCAGCGCCGAATAACCTGTTAGGTCCCATCGCTTAGCCTTAGGCCTAAGAGCTATATTACTTCCTAACTATATTGTTCGAGGCTGATTACACAAGAGAAATTGGTCTTATTTTTAGTAGTCTTTAAAATACGCAATATTACTTCACAGCCTTTTTTTGTAGATTGAATGGTCATTCCTCTGTTCATTGTTTCAACTTGCTTTTGATCTAGTCATGTTCTTGTTTCAAAGTCTCTATCATTTACTTATTTCATCATTTCACAGTTAGTTTGGCTACATTATCTTAATACTTTGCTTATAAATGAATGTCATTTCATTTGCTTACAATTGAATTATGATTGAATGCTCATTTCTTTTGCTTACAATTGAATTAGTGTCATTTCTTTTGCTTATGATTAAATTAGTGGCATTTCATTGATACCCATTGAATATATTACTTATACTCGAATTAGTGGCATTTATTTTGCTTATAATTGAATCTGAATCAGTCTCATTTCATTGATACCCATTGTATGTTGCCATATGACATCACTTAAATTTATTGTTTTTAGCCATTATTAATTAGTATCTTCCTATTTTCCAGGTAAGAGAGTGAAAGTAGTTGGAGTAAACTGTTCAGACCAAGAGAAAATTCAAGAGCACGACAGAAAGAAAGCCAGAAGATTCAAGAGCACGACAGAAAGAAAGCCAGAAAATTCAAGAGCACGACAGAAAGAAAGCCAGAAAATTCAAGAGTAAAATATCAAGACAAGTATTAAGGTGATCCAGGGCTGTGATAATTTCTCTGGAGACCTTACAAAATTTTTTTTTTTTTTGCTTGATATGATCGCTGGCAGCTGCCCGGGCCCGGAAGGTTGTCGAACTTATTTGCTGCTAATATAATATCTTGCTGCTAATATAATATCAAATGTCTTAACTGGTTTACATTTACAAGTTGAAATAAGGATAATGAAGCAAGTCAAATATATCCTGTATTTTATGTAACCGGGGATTCATGAAGCTTGCTTGCTTGCTTTTAACTCTTACGCATGTGGTAAATAAACTCACATTTGCCAGCTATTTCTATTATTGGTAGAATTTTCGGAGACTTTGGAATCAGTGTAGCTTACAAAACGACCTAATTTTCTCCTCGACGACAGTCCGGAGATAAAGGTATGATCCCCCTTCTTCCATGTTCCTTCTCTTGCCCACATGGCAAGTACCTACAGCTCGGCAGTTGCCAGATACTTCTATTGGTGGTATATTCTTGGAGATAGTGCAAATTGCAGTGACCGGTCACACAGGATCCAGCACGAGATACCTCGGGTAGGATACCGGAAATCACCTATAGTTTCTCCTCGACGTCTATCCTATAGCGGGTAGGATACCTACCGGAAATAACCTACAGTTTCTCCTAGACGTCTATCCGAAAATGACATATAGCTTTTCTTTTATATACCTCCCACCATTCATAACATGAAAAAGTTCCACTGGTGGAGATTCACTGTGAATGACAACTGCTATTACTCAAATCCTGAATGCCTTATATCCTACGGACTTAAAATGAAATAGCATATATGTCGTGTAAGAAATATTTAGTCACGACCTATAAATACCAAAACGGAAAATAATTTGATTTACTAAAAGCATTTTGACAAAATCGACTCGAATTTAAATAAACTTATAGTAAATCGGTCATAATTAAACGACATACTCGAAGTTAAATAGCACTTGAATATTTCGGCAAGAGTTTTTGTATCTATAATTTGAGAAGACTGCCCATGGACGTGCAATCTAATCTGAGTATTGTTAAAAAAAAATACGCAAAACCCACAGGTAATGGGCGGATAATCTGATCAGCAAACTATAAGTTCATTTGCTTCACTCGACTCAAATGTTCATTTAGTTTAACTTTGATTAAATCTGTTATCTATACGAATCATATTCCCTGGTCATTGATCGTTATACGGAATAGTTTGATTGAAAGCGTTTTACTCAAAAGGTTTCTATTAGTGTCAATAAAAGTTCTAAATTCTTAACTGTTTGAGGTGAGAGATTATCCGGAGCTATAATACTTGTAATGACTGGGCACTGACGATACCAAACTGGGCACTCTCGGGCACTGACGATGTCAAACTGGGCACTCTTGGGCACTGACGATACCAAACTGGGCGCACTCGGGCACTGACGATGTCAAACTGGGCACTCTTGGGCACTGACGATATCAAACTGGACACTCTTGGGCACTGACGATATCAAATTGGACACACTTGGGCACTGACGATGTCAAACTGGACACTCTTGGGCACTGACGATATCAAACTGGGCACTGACGATATCAAACTGGGCATTCTCGGGCACTGACGATATCAAATTGGGTAGTCTTGCCCACCAAATGTTCTCTTCCAACAGCTGCCATGCTGAAAATCTGCAAGAAAAAAGTAATTGGTCAAGCCTATGGTAGCCATGATCACTATTGCAGAATAGAGTTCAGTATCGAACAATAATAAAGCAGTCGATTGGACTTAGTCGGAAATGGCTGTTTAAACAAATAATAATAATCGAACAGTAATACAGTAAATCTACAAGTTTAAGAATTACAGAAAAATTCCTATTATTTCAGGCCATGACGTATCCTCTTTCGTGTCATCCACAATTAGGAGGACAAGTGATGTTACAAAATGGTCTATAAATTATATTATGATCCTCGAACTTGTGGTTACAATTGTAATTATAGACACTGGTGAGCATATTTGATGGGCTACACCAGTTTGCTCGGAGCGATTTACGATCCTTGCCTGAGGGAACTGAGCTAAGGCGCCCTTCGAGCGCTGGTTTAATTGCTTACAGATTCGCAGCTCCAAGACTTGAGCAATTCTCTCCAATTTGCAGTTCCAAGACCGAGCAATTATCTCCAATTTGCAGTTCCAAGACTGAGCAATTATCTCCAATTTGCAGCTCCAAGACTGAGCAATTATCTCCAATTTGCAGCTCCAAGACAGAGCAATTATCTCCAATCTCCAAGACTGAGCAATTATCTCCAACTTTGATATCAGGAGGACAAGGTATAAAGTCATTCAAGAAAAAACACTGAATACTTTCTTTTCTCCAATTTGCAGCTCTAAGACTGAGCAATTATCTCCAATATGCAACTCCAAGACAGCCATTATCTCCAATTTGTCACTAAGACTGAGCAATTATCTCCAATTTGTCACTAAGACTGAGCAATTACCTTCAATTTGCTGCTCCAAGACGGAGCTGCAAATTGAAGATAATTGCTCAGTCTTGGAGCTGCAAATTGAGATAATTGCTCAGTCTTGGAGCAGCAAATTGAAGGTAATTGCTCAGTCTTAGTGACAAATTGGAGATAATTGCTCAGTCTTAGTGACAAATTGGAGATAATGGCTGTCTTGGAGCTGCATATTGGAGATAATTGCTCAGTCTTAGAGCTGCAAATTGGAGAAAAGAAAGTATTCAGTGTTTTTTCTTGAATGACTTTATACCTTGTCCTCCTGATATCAAAGTTGGAGATAATTGCTCAGTCTTGGAGATTGGAGATAATTGCTCTGTCTTGGAGCTGCAAATTGGAGATAATTGCTCAGTCTTGGAGCTGCAAATTGGAGATAATTGCTCAGTCTTGGAGCTGCAAATTGAAGATAATTGCTCAGTCTTGGAGCTGCAAATTGAGATAATTGCTCAAAGATTGAGCAATTATCTTCAATTTACAGCTCCAAGATTGAGCAATTATCTTCAATTTACAGCTCCAAGACTGAGCAATCATCTTCAATTTGCAGCTCCAAGACTGAGCAATTATCTCCAACTTCGATATCCGGAGAACAAGGTTTAAAGTCATTCGAGAAAAAATACCAAATACTTTATCTCCAATTTGCAGCTCTAAGACTGAGCAATTATCTCCAACTTCGATATCCGGAGAACAAGGTTTAAAGTCATTCGAGAAAAAATACCAAATACTTTATCTCCAATTTGCAGCTCTAAGACTGAGCAATTATCTCCAATATGCAGCTCCAAGACTGAGCAATTATCTCCAATTTGCAGCTCCAAGACTGAGCAACTATCTCAAATCTGTCACCAAGACTGAGCAATTATCCTCAATTTGCAGTTCCAAGACTGAGCAATTATCTCCATTTTGCAACACCAAGACTGAGCAATTATCTCCATTTTGCAGCACCAAGACTGAGCAATTATCTCCAATTTGCAGCTCCAAGACTGAGCAATTATCTCTAACATTGATATCAGGAGGGCAAGGTTTAAAGTCATTCAAGAAAAAACACTTAAATACTTTATCTCCAATTTGCAGCTCTAAGACTGAGCAATTATCTCAAATATGCAACTCCAAGACTGAACAATTATCTCCAATATGCAGCTCCAAACCTGAGCAATTATCTTCAATTTGCAGCTCCAAGTCTGAGCAATTATCTTCAATTTGCAGCTCCAAGACTGAGCAATTATTTTCAATTGGCAGCTCCAAGACTGAGCAATTATCTCCAACTTTGATATCAGGAGGACTAAGTTTAAAGCCATTCAAGAAAACACTAAATACTTTCTTATCTCCAATTTGCAGCTCCAAGACTGGGCAATTATCTCCAATTTGTCATTCTAAGACTGAGCAATTCTCTCCAACTTTGATATCAGGAGGGTTGAAAGTTTAAATTCTTTATAGCAATAACACCAAATACTTTCTTATTTTCTCCAGTGTGTCATAACAGTTTGGCAATTAATTTTGAAATACACAGCGCTCTTTCGAATATGACTGCACCATTGCTTATAAAACTTTGCAGGTTCTATAGAGCGCCTTTCTATGGAGTACTTTAGAATTGCCCAGTCTCCTAAGATAACAGCTCATAAGAACCAAAGGTTTTTTTGTTTTGATTTATATAGAATTTTGGCATTATGCCAAGCACTGGGACAACTAATGCCATTCAGCGCTGAAACGGAAATTGACGGTAAAAGGTTTGAAGGGTGTAACAGGAAGAAAACCTCAAAGCAGTTGCACTATGAGACTATCTTATTGTTCGGAGAGGGTAGACAGTAAGTTGGAAGAAAGAGAATACGAACGGAGGCACAGTAAAAGCAATGAGAGTAGTTGCACCTAGGGGCCGAAGGGACGCTGCAAAGAACCGTAAGTAATGCCTACATTGCACCGAATGAGGTGCACTGACGGCATTACTCCCCTACGGGAACGAGAACCGAGGGTGATAAATGTTCTTTACTTGTCGAGGACTTGCTTAAAATTCGTCATGAACCAGACCTTGTTAGTGATAAGCAAGCGTGTACTAAACAACCTTTACCTCTTATGCCTAAAACCTCGTCAATTGAATTGAATATAGAATTTAGGCCAGAGGCCAGGCACTGGGACCATTATATGCTTGGTAGAGGTCGTGTCCTGCTGCTGTCTATAATGGCAGGCAAGGTTTAGATAGCCCTATATTCTCTAGACCTTGATGACAGTTATGTGCGTAAAAAAAAATATATAGAAAATAAACCACTGCCGTTATAAAAAAAGTGAAAAAATCACAAGTCTCTGATAGTTAGCCTGTTAAAGTAACAAAGGCAATATTGTATTAGTAGTAGTCTATAAACGAGGTTGGTTGTTAAAACAGTGATTTCATAAATACACACACACATACACACAGATTTCACATATAAACTCCAGCCCCAGAATATGGAGAGTAGGTGGATAGAAGATAGGATAGGGCAAGAGAATGAACAGGGTAGTCAAGAGAGAGGACTATAGGCCTGAGAAAGGGCTGCTGAAAGGGTACCTTTTTGGTCTCCTCAATTACCAACTCACTCTATGAGGCCAACAACGAAGCTATTCATTGAAACTACAGAGCCTTCTGTAGTGGGAGTGATATGTGTTGTCAAATTTATGCCAAAGCCCAAGCGGTGGGACATATGAGGTCGTTCAACGCTGAAAGGGAAATCGATGATAAAAAGGTACGAAAGGTGTAACAGGAGGAAAACCTCTCAGCTCGACTGAACAGAGGTACAGCAAAAGGAATGGAAGGGGCTGCAGCTAGGGGTCGAGGGGACGCTGCCAAGAACCCTAAAAAATGCCTGCAGTGCATTGCGTGAGGTGCACTGACGGCACTACCTCCTATGGCGGTAGTGGAAAGTACTAACGAGGTGGATTGTTCTAGTTTCCTAGGCTCACTAACATCATACTTCCCAAATGCCCAGTGTTTAAGATTGGTTACTAAAACAACCCATAGGGTCATCTTGACCTGGCAGTTGATCCTTTATTCAAAAGCACAAAAACCTTAGACCTAAGGCCATCTTGCCGTACAGCATACTAAGTTGTCTATAGATATTTTCACATACTTCTTCCTAGCTCAAACCCATTTTTATATGGGGTCGCCATTATGAATGAGTCGTCTCCATCGATTTCTCTCCTGTGCCTCGTTCTCATTTATAGCTTTCAATACCATATCTTCCCCTACACAATCATGCCATCTCTTTCTTGGTCTTCCCTTCTTCCTTCTACCTCGCAGTTCCATTTCCATCGTATGTCTTCCAACATGACGTTCCTCCCTTCGTAACAGGTGTCCATGCCATCGAAGCCAGCCCTCCTGTAATTTCTTCGATATTTCAGCTACCTTTGTCGATCCTCTTATATACTCATTTCTAATCCTATCTTCCCTTGTTACTCCCGACAGCCATCTCAACATTCTCATTTCTGCTACATCCATCATCATCTCTGTTTTCCTCATACATTAAAGAAGAAATTACGACAAGAATCGGGAAACACCTGCACAGTCAGTATTCTAGCAACACTGAAACGAACCTACTAATATAAAAGCTTACTCGCGCTCTCAGAAAGGTATTCAAACTGAAACCAAGGTGAAGGCACAACTGTAAGCGTAACAATCATTAGAGGCCCTGACTTTTAGCAGAAAAAAAACATGACCTATGCAAAATTGGCAGTGTTCACAGAGGAGAGGTCAGAATTTAATTAAAAAAAAATACCATAAAATACCATAAAATTAGTAGGCCTAAATTGTGGTAAAATGTCTGTCCAAGCTTATGGTAAAAATACAGGTTTTAATAGGAATAAATTTAAGAAAATCTGGAGTACACCTGAAATTCAACAACGAAAATAATCAGCATCATCAATGGTGAGTTCGCTTGACTTTTAAGCAATAAAAATAACTTGACGAGCACCCAGAATCAAAGTAAACAGGGGTGGGTGGGTGAGGGGGGGGGGGGGATCACGTCTCTAAATTTTTCGCGCAACAGGTCGTGCAAAGCATAATTTCGGTACAGAAATGGCGATTGTTTCATCTCGAAAGGCGAGATATTACATTTCGCAAAAAATAATAGAACACTAAGAATATTCCAGCGAAGTCAGTCATGTAATTAACTGGTCAGATTGAGATAAAACCAAGCTGGCTAACAGCTTTCACTAATCCTAATTCTGTAGCACACGCCTAGATTTCCAGTTTGTATGGTGTTTTTACGTTGCATGGAACCAGTGGTTATTCAGCAACGGGACCAACGGCTTTACGTGACTTCCGAACCACGTCGTGAGTGAACTCATATCACAAGAAATGCACATCTCTCACTCCTCAATGGAATGCCTGACAATCGAACTCGCGGCCACCGAGGTGGCAGGCAAAGACCATACAAACCGCGTCAAGAGGCGCTCCAAGTTTCCAGTGAAGGCTAGATAAGAATTACCAGCACAGAGATTTGTTTTATCGAGCAAATCTCGAAGCAACACCGAGCTGGTTCTGGCCGCAAATCTGGCCTTCCATACTGTTGCTGTTAACGCTTTTTATTCCTATGGACCCGTAAACTCAATTCATCATATCTATAATGCACACATTCTGGAATTTTTCTTTCGTTATGAGGTGTAGTAGTCTATATTAAGCAAATCTACATGATCATAGCATTAAAAAAAAAAAAAATTTTCTTGAACTTTGTTTCCAGTCCTCGAGTGAGAGCTTTTGTGCAGTCTTGGGGCGGCAAATTCGAAGGCTCTAAAGCCATGAAGTACGAAGTTATGGATTTAATTCTCAAACTATTGCAGTTTCGGGGGAAAAAATATTAAGACATTGGGTATTTCAGGATTACGGACACTTTTAACATGAAAATTTGCTTTGAATATTATGAGAAAAAAAAAATAAAATAAAATAATGGAGTCGGAAGTGAGATGGGAAATGTGACCAAAGGCATGGAAACTTAGTACCAGATTTTCCTATAGGAAATATAACAGTAAAATTCCCTAATCATATTGGAATTAAAAACCTAAAGTAGGCTACATATAAAAGTGTTTAGACTCCTGCCACTTCAACCCTATTCCAAACCTTAAAATTCGTAACCGGTCGAGCAGAGATAATTTCGGCCCCAAAATTGCACTTATTTGATAATTAGACTCTCGAAAAATAAAATTCCTGCTGAGATACCTCTACGAGCCACTAATCCTCCACAAAACTTCACAGCAAGACACTTACTTGATAGAAAAAGTGTCTTGAAAATTGTCCGAAAATCAGAGTTGAACAAACACACCCAGGCTGCTCTGGAAAGACTGAAGAAGTTGACCCCACCTTCCAGATTTTCCAGCGTTCCAGTATTCCTTCCAGTAATATGTGTTCATCTGTTTTTCTGATATTTATTAACTTTTTCAAGATCTTTGTAATGATATTTCTGTAAATTTCATCGTGAAAAATTTTATATAAACACAACAAAAACTAAATATATGAGAAGATATATAGAAAAAAAAGTTGTCATTTGTTTTTTTACGAGACTTTCAATATACTATTTTCTGAGGGGGGTGGGGTGAGAGATGGGTCCTGGTTAATGACAGTTGAGGGAGGGGGGAGCGGGGAATAAACAAAAGGCTAATTGCCTAGGTTATTTGCTCTTTAACTGACTAATTAATCAAGGATATTGATAAAGTATGAACACTATAATGACCTGAGGTGAATTTAAAATTGCATTTGCTTATGATGCAGGAAATAAAATGTCAGTTATTATGCAGTATAAGGTATATCATTATCAGTAATAACACAAAAATACTTGAAGCCACAATTGTGCCTTGGATATTTTAACTTAGCTCAGAAATATTTCTATCTAAAGGGAATTTCTCTCTCTCTCTCTCACACACACACACGCACAAATAATGACCAACAAAATTTCTCTCTCTCTTTCTTACAAACACACAATATTGACCTATAGAATAATTTTTCTCTCTCTCACACACACAAATAATGACCTACAAAATAAGCTCTCTCTCTCTCTCCCTCCCTTAATCTGCGTTCATTTTTCATGAACAGTAGCTTAAGCATTCCTTGCGTTTAAAAGAAGTGGGGGGACGCTTAGAATTATTCTATAGACAAAGAAACTCCCCAAACGATTTAAAAATAAAGGCCTCGATACACCGTATACGAAATTTACACAGATTACGACAGCTACTTATCTTTTAAGATGCAGATATCTGATATAGTCTATCTCTAATTCAGTGTCGTTTTCTTTAAATTCGATAATAGAAAACTGATAATATTTTAGCACTAACTCAAGTTTCATTGGATTCCCAAACACGTTCTCTACCTTCTGTGCTATTTGTAACGAAATAATAGCGATATTTTTCCTTTACTTTATTAATGCAAGTCTGATAAGTCTTTCATAAAGTAGACTATACCTCTGTTAAGTGAAATGAATAGTGAATTAGACAATGAATTGCAACTAAATAGTTGGGAAATATCACGGTGTGAACGTCCTTGTGCATTCGTGATTACATCATGTTTCTTGGAATTACAATGTACTAACAAAAGGCTAAGTCATCGTTTACCTTCTGTAAGCAGGTTAGGTATACTCAAACACGAGCAATATGTAATAGCTGTATATTCACACAGTCCAATACATGATGAACAGCAGTGCACGTGACAATGTTGAGGCCACGCTTACTCCAGCGAGGCTGCCCCCAGACTCAATTTCTCCCGCCTTAAACACATTTTGGCGGGAATACAAGTAACTTTCATATGCATCATATGGAAACATCCTACATCCCTTCTCTAAAATAAATGTATTACACTTTTCATGAAATTGAAGGTTTATCAAGTAATTATACAGAAGAGAAGTGTAAGGCATACTGACGACAAAATGGTGTTATATGAAAGAGAAAACAAATCATATAAGTAGAACGTGATTACGTGCTCATTGCAAAGTAGGATGACATTTAGTTGCATGAAATTGACAAGTTATTACAAAATAGTCACATATTCAGTGCAAAAAGAAAATCAAATTGTACATAATTTAAAAATCACAAAATGTAGTTTTTATGCCAACTCGGATGATATATTTTCCTCGTCCCTCTTCTGGGTTGGCGGTCAGCACACGAGTCAGCAGGGGAAAGTGAACGAGTAGGTGGGGAATCCTGCACTCTTATTTCCCGAAGATGTTTTCTGTTTCTCGTTGATATTCTTCCACTACCATCTAGTTTTATGACATTGGCGGTCTCCTTTCATTTCAATGACTTTGGCAATACGATCCCAGGCCTTAGAGACAACATTTTACACTGCTACTGTGGTACCCGTTTGCAAGGGGCGGAGTCTCTTTGCACTCGAATCATGACGGAACTTGACATTTCTCAAGTGTCTACCCATCTTCTCCTCTCTGTCTATCATAATGTCTGCCCACTGCTCTGTTATCTTATGATAGCTTTTAATCATGGGGACTGAGTCTCTGAGTTGTCGTCCCTTCGCTAATTGTGCTGCGATTTATCGATGTCTCTTAGGGGCGTATTTCTATATTGCAAAATGGCTCTTGCAAAACTATCTGTGTTGAGGTTTCCGTCGCTTCTTGTGTTATCTTGAATGGTTCTTTTTGCTGTACGTACTGCTGCCTCTGCCCTCCCGTTGGATTTGGGGTAATGGGCTGAGGATATTCTCATCCTAACCCCCATCCATTTCTGCAGGAAGCTAGCCATTTCAGTGCTTACCAAATTGGTGCCACCATCGAGGGAAATTTCTTCCGGGGCACCCCACTGCATGAAGTATCGTCGGAAGAGTGGGATAAACTTAGCAGAAGTAGCACCACTTGGAAAGAAGGCAATTTCCAGCCAACCAGTAAGCCTATCTGTATATGCGATATAGTTTTCCACATATTTGAAACATATCTGTGACCGTCTGTTGAAAAGGATATTCAGGGGGTGGGGTAGGCAATAGCGGTCCCTTTTGTTGGGATGGAGCGATGACGTCACATGTTCTGTACTGCATCCTCTTGAGTTTCAGTTGACCCTCCATCCCAGGCCAATACACAGCCTGTCGCGCCCTACGAATCATTGAATCAGAACTTTGAGTGTAGGTTAGAGACAACTCGGTCTCGTAGTGACACAGGTATTACTAGACGTATGTGCCCTTCATCATATGAATACACCACCAGTTCGTCCACGATGCCAAGACGGTCCCGTACGTTAAAATACGGCTTTATGCTAGAGTCAACTAAATTTCTTGATACCGGCCAAGAACCTGCGGCTACCATACTCTTTAGCAGCTGATATTCCACATCGCTTTCAGCAGCTTTTTTAACAGAATTCCAGTCGAGGGTTATGACGTCATCCCTCAGCGACGTGATCAATGCTGCAACGCTCGAACTCTCAACCTCCTCCTCCATCTCACTGTCACTCGCATTTATTGGGCTTCTGATTACTGGGTATCTTGAAAGAGTATCGGCTGCTGAGTTTTTCTTCCCAGGGATGTATTTCACTGTGAAACTGTATTGTAATGTTTTTTCCTTTAATCGAAGCAAACGAGGATTTGCAATGTCTTTCAATTCTCTATCACCAAACACTTTGACCAGCGGACGGTGGTCAGTAACAAGGATAATATTGGGACGTCCCAGTAAGAATAATCTAGCTTTCTGAAAGCACCATACCACGGCAGCAGCCTCTCCTTCAACGACTGCATAATTGACTTCTGCCGAGGTTAAATGTCTACTTCCACAGAGGGCAAGCTTCCATCCCCCTTTGCAACAAAATGGGACTTTATCCTCTTCGCAACTGCAGTGTTGTTGTAACACCAGAAATCCCATCCCATCACGCGACCAGTCAGTGATTACCGCAGTTCCCCTAGATTTATCGTAATAGGCCAATCTATCCCCAATCAAATTGCATAAAATTTCTTTAGTCTTTTCGAATGCATCCTGTAACATTTCATCCCAGTATACCTTTCGACTGGTAGATTTTTTTAGGAGTTCTCGAAAGGGTTCCATTAGTTGAGAGGTAACAAATGGTTCTCTTCACATACTTGTAAAAAACTTATCGTGTGATAAAACGCTCCTTCCACAGTATCATCATATAGGAGAACATCATCGACACATTTAGATTTTCTCGGAATGTCCGCTATTACATCATCAAAGCGCTTTGAGTATGCATCCGAGGCAGACACGTCCCATTGGGGTCCTACAATACTGGTACCTACCCCATGGGGACATGAAGGTAGTCAGGTGCCGACTTTCCTCATCTAATTCCACTTGATGGAAACCAGAATAAGCATCTATTACAGTTTTGTATGAACGCACAGGTACACTGGATGCCATGTCGAACGGGGCAAAAGTGTGATGAGTTTCTCTTTTGCAATATTTGTTTAGCTTTTGGTAATCCACTGTTCTTCTTGGATTGCCATTCCTTTTAGCTACTACTACCATTCGCGCACACCAATCGGTTGCAGTTCCTGTAGGAACGGGGCGGATTATTCCCAGTTTGACATCGTCGTCCAGCTGTTTTTTTTACCTCTTGCTCCCAATGTTTGGGAATTGGAATTGGCGTATGGCATGCGTATGGGACTGCATCAGGGAGGAGGTGGATATGGTGTGGCTTTCCCTTCATTACCGGTAATGGATTCCGTTTAATATTGAATACCGTACCAGAGAAACGCTCCAAAATCCACCTTTTGAGCTTAGGTACATTGGCCTCCTGAGGGGAGAACGGCAACTCTATGACGCCATTGGTGTTGCTCCCATCACTGGTGACGTCATTGACATCCACACTATTGGGCCGTTCCCTACCAATATTATTTACTGACATTCCGCCTACCTTAACATGATGGGGAAAGTTTGTATCCACTAATCCTAAACACTTACATACATCTATAGATAGGTATAGCCTAGAGACACCGCACACTACTAACACCTCTATGTTTAGAGCATTATTTCTACCCAATGTTATTGTACAACGCACACTACCCAGCCTTTTCCCCCATAATACAAACTTCAGCCCCGGTATCGACAATAGCATCAATAAATGCTTCATACATTGGTACATCACGTCTCATTTTATGTTCAACATTTACGCGCACATGCGGTAGCTTTCCCGCCAATGCTGTCACCTGCTGGACCCCATAGTGCTGCACTAATGTGCATGCCGTCACCGACATGGTATCGTCATCATGGTCAACTTCAATGCAAGCTGCCTTGTTATTCGCACGTTTTTTTCTGCAATATCTAGCTAAATGACCCTTTACACCACAGTTGTGGCAACACACTTCACTTGCATAGCAGCTAGATTTATTTTTCTCATGAATGCGCCCACAATTATCACATCTCTTACCTGACATGAGTAGCTTACTATCCTTTTGTCGACGAAGGTTCGATTTTACTGCCGCAACATCACTATGTTCTGTTTCATTATTATTATAGGGTAGCAATTCTTTCCCCACCTTGGCAGTAATGAGTCTGGTTAATTTTGCTGGCCCCACTATCCCTTTCAGCTGCCTCATATATTTCACACCTCTGTAGTATTTTGGCGACACTGTTATATTTTTCGTAGTCTTGGAGTATTTCTTGTTTCAATCCACAGTTATTTAAACCACTGGCTAACCTGTGAGTCAGCATATAGTCACTCATGTCATTTTGGCACCGAGGGCATACTTGCTCTCATACCTGAGGGGGCACCACTGCTCTGTCACTGCTGCAAGAAAAGGTTTGCCATGGCACTCAGGTCCTCATTCCCACCATTGGTGCGGCTACGTGCAGCCCGTCGAAGGGCCCCTCTTCTTGGTGTTGTTGAATATCTTGCACCCGACATCTTGAAGGCTTCCCAGGTCCTTATATCACTGCGCTATGTAAACAGGTTAGGTATACTCAAACACGAGCAGTATGTAATAGCTGTATATTCACACAATCCAATACATGATGAGCAGCAGTGCACGTGACAATGTTGAGGCCACGCTTACTCCAGCGAGACTGCCCCAGACTCAATTTCTCTCGCCTTAAACACATTTTGGCGGGAATACAAGTAACTTTCATATGCATCATATGGAAACATCCTACACCTTCATATGCTTCGGACAAAGTTGTTTTAAAATCAACCCATCTCCCATATTATATTACGATCCAGTCAATAAGGTTATACATGTGACTGCCGTTTATCAATGTTGTTACATTTATGTAACTCGTGTCAGCAACTTGTAACAATTTATAATGGCTTTCAATGTAAACACTATTCCTTATAGTAAAGTTTTTCGTGGTGAAATATAGCCTATACCCTTTACATTGTAACTCACGTACCGTTGCGACATCAGCAATCTTCATTGACAATTTTTTAAGAATAAAGGATTTAACAATGCTAGGCCCTTTTCCTGTTATTAGGTACTAATGGTGACTCCGCTATTTACTAATTCTGGATTATGCAAAATTTTCCCCCCCTGAAGATAAAGCATATAGGTTCTTTTTTTAATAACTACCTTTCAAGCACGATCACAATCTAAATCAGAAAGATTCCCATTCTTTACCTGAAAGAACGACTTTGCCGTTCAATGTTCCTCCCTACATAATCGGGGACCTTAATTCTCACCCCACAAAACAATTTTATAATGAACTTACTCGCTTCTGTCAAAATCATGCTCTCCAAATAGCGATGTAATGCTCCTCCCTCCCTCCTCTTATTCATATGTACATAATAGAGCGGACGCTATTACAACTTCCTGGCTGGACCACTGCATCACATCTGCACAACTTCATGATTCTATTATGACCTGCAATATTCGCTATGATCTTGCAACGGGCTACGATCACATCCCATTACAGGTGTCATTCAGTACCCCATCCCTCCCTACCGTGAACCCCCTAACTGATCGCCCACCAGCGGTAAACTGGGATTTTAAAAACTAACAGAAAACCAGATACTTTAGGGCGACCACGGAAACCAGGCTGCGGTCAATAGTTCAACCGGCAGACGCCTTACTTTGTACTAACAAAAATTGTAGAAATGACCACCACAAGAGGGATCTGAATGAATTCTATTCGAACATAATCTCCGCTATGCTTGCTTCGGGCAGGATTGCCTACAGATTTCGTCAAGGTAATTCTCGTAATATACCTGGATGGAATGACTTGGTTAAAGATCTGTATACATACTCACGAGAAATATTTTTACTGTGGAGGCAAAATGGTAGCCCCAGGGAAGGGCACACTGCATTACTAATGAGACAGGCGAGAGCGCAGTTCAAACTTGCTCTTAAGCACTGCAGGTTAAATGAAAAACAACTAAGAGCCGATGCAATGTCTAGAAACTTAGAATCTGGTGATTATCCTCGTCTTTGGAAAGATATCCAGTCCTTAAATCTCAAAACTAAAAAGCTATCACAGAGAGTAGGGGAAGCAGTCGGAGACGAAGCTATTGCAAGAATGTGGGGCGATCACTTCAACAATATCCTGAATTGCATAAATGATCAAGATTCCCGAAGGGATGTAGATAACCTCCTTACTGACAACATTCAATTTCATTTTGCAGACCGTATTACGCCAGGTAACATCAGCGATGCCATAAACAGCCTACCTAATAATAAATCGCCTGGCTGTGATGGTCTTCCTGCAGAGGCCTTGAAATTCTGCCATCCGATAATTTACATTTTGCTAGCTGCCCTATTCAATGCGTGCATAATTCACCGGTTTCTTCCAGACTCCCTACTCTTAGTTCACTTGATACCATTAATAAAAAACAAGCTAAAGGACGCAGCTGACCCTGGCAACTACCGGCCGATTGCAATCACAACGATCGCATCGAAGATACTTGAGTCTGTTCTTGTAGCGAGACTTCTCCCCTTTCTACACACCACTGACAACCAGTTCGGGTTTAAAGCAAACCACTCAACCGACACCTGCATCTACATACTGAAAGAATGGCTGAACTACTACCTATCATCAGCCTCTCCTGTTTTCCTTTGTTTTGTAGATGTGAGAAAAGCATTTGACAGAGTAAACTACCTGAAGCTCTTCCTGAAGCTGCATAAAAGGGGCACACCCCTGTATCTAATTGGAATTTTACATTGCTGGTTTTCCACACAGCAATTCTGTGTCAAATGGGGTAACGTATTATCTTACACCTTCGGCTCCCTAAACGGGCTTCGGCAAGGGGGCATTTTCTCTCCATACCTGTTTAATACGTACACAGATGCCTTGAATGTCAAACTGAACTCGCTCCCAATCGGATGCACCGTCAATGAAACAACTATAAACAACCTTTGTTACGCCGACAATATGGTTCTGATTTCCCCATCAGTGCAAGGTCTCCAACGACTCATCGACACTTGCCGCCAATATGCAGAGGAATTTGATATAATCTACAACGAAACCAAGACCCAGTGCATGTCGCTGCTCCCGAGATCGCTTAAGCATATTGCAGAACCTCAAATTTTCCTCGGAAACCATCGGCTGGAATTTGTGCACGAATTTCCGTATTTGGGTCACATTATCACCGACGACCTAAAAGATAAGGCAGACATTGAACAGAGGCGTCGTAAACTATGTGCAGCTGGCAACATGATTGCAAGGAGGTTTGCCTTCTGTCACCGAGACGTGAAACTGCTGCTCTTCCGCTCGTACTGCTACAGTATCTATGGGTGTTCCCTCTGGACGAACTATACCCGAGAGACCATGAGACGCATCACTGTTGTGCACAATGACATTCTGAGACGCCTCACAAACACTCCCCGCTACCACTCCGCCACACAGATGTTCATAGAAAACCACCAGGACAATTTAAAAATCATTGTTAGGCGAACAATGTCCAGTCTGGTAACCCGAGTAAGAAACAGCAGCAACTCGCTCATACAAAGCATCCTAAGGAGTGAAGCAAGAAGTAAATCTAAATTGTGGGAAAGATGGGAAAATGAGGCCTTTGTCCCATAAAGAACTTAATCTTTGTATTGGCAAGATGTCATCTGCAGTTTTTGTCATTATTACATTTATTGCTGATATTCTAATTTTTTTATTATTACTGTGATTACTATCAAGTTAAAGTTTTATTTACATTAAATTTATGTGTTTAGCCCTCTGGACCTGACTACTGTAACCACCTAAGGTCTCTAGCTGAAATTTAAGTTATATAATATGTGCACTAACTGTTATTACTCTCAATGCATTTTTTTTCTCTCACCAATATTATTACTGTTATTACCAGTATGATGATTGCTGGCTTTTGTGCTACCTCAGCTATTTTGTGGATAAGTGCAGATTATTCATTTTCTTTTTCTATTTTATCATGTCTCATGTATCTAGATTGTGTATGTTACTGTCTATATTTTGTATATTCAATGTATATGGCCCTGAGCTGAAATAAAGCATATTATTATTATTATTATTATTATTATTATTATTATTATTATTATTATTATTATTATTATTATTATTATTATTATTATATTATTAAACCTTATAGCACGGTCAGCCTTTACGTCATAGAAAAATTATCAAAACACGAAACCGAGGTGGCTAAACGAACAGCCTTTCTACTTTTGTTATTCTGGTGTAGTGAAGCAAGAAGTAAATCTAAATTGTGGGAAAGATGGGAAAATGAGGCCTTTGTCCCATAAAGAACTTAATCTCTGTATTGGCAAGATGTCATCTGCAGTTTTTGTCATTATTACATTTATTGCTGATATTCTAATTTTTTTATTATTACTGTGATTACTATCAAGTTAAAGTTTTATTTACATTAAATTTATGTGTTTAGCCCTCTGGACCTGACTACTGTAACCACCTAAGGTCTCTAGCTGAAATTTAAGTTATATAATATGTGCACTAACTGTTATTACTCTCAATGCATTTTTTTTCTCTCACCAATATTATTACTGTTATTACCAGTATGATGATTGCTGGCTTTTGTGCTACCTCAGCTATTTTGTGGATAAGTGCAGATTATTCATTTTCTTTTTCTATTTTATCATGTCTCATGTATCTAGATTGTGTATGTTACTGTCTATATTTTGTATATTCAATGTATATGGCCCTGAGCTGAAATAAGATCATTATTATTATTATTATTATTATTATTATTAAATCCTTATAGCACGGTCAGCCTTTACGTCATAGAAAAATTATCAAAACACGAAACCGAGGTGGCTAAACGAACAGCCTTTCTACTTTTGTTATTCTGGTGTAGACAATTTTTTCTATCTAGCAGATTACTTAATAATCTGCTAAGTGGGATGATTTTATAAAACTAAAAAAAAAATCATGGAAAAAAGAAATTCACAAAATAAAATACGATAAAATGGAAGTTGGTGCGCATGAGCGAATGCTCACACCTGCGACTTTCGTCAGTGACTGTCGCGCTTGAATGAAACTACCCTTTAAATATTTCTGCCTCTACGCCCACCAGTGATACAAATGAAGAAACTGTGACAATTTAATACAAATTTTCTAGATGGTCATTTTCACGAACTTGGCAGAGTAGAAATAGTTAAAAAGGAGAAGTGAGAAAAATAAAGAAAAAGACGCGCGCACTCGCTCTCTCTCTCTATATATATATATAAATATACACACACACACACACACACACACACACACACATATATATATATATATATATATATATATATATATATATATTATATATATGTATATTATATATATGTATATATATATGTATATATATATATATATATATATATATATATATATATATATATATATATATTTCCTGTATCCAGTAAGGGAATGATAATGATATGCGCACACACATTATATATATATATATATATATATATATATATATATATGTATATATATATATATATATATATATCTAATAAAAGGAGCCCATAAAAACACCAAAATAGAGAAAAAGTACTATATTTCAGAGACTGCTGTCTCCCTCTTCAGGTAGATGAATGAGAAAAGTTCACAGAAAAGGTGGTATTTATACCAAGAGGTCCATCCACAAACAAGCCATTTTAAGTCACCCCCGCTGATAATCTTCCTCTAATCTTCTTAAGGGTTGGTTGAATGAAGACGTTGTCGATCGTGTCCGAAATCCATCCTCCTTTTGAGATGTTCATACCTGCCTCTCTTTTATTAAGGCCGATTCCATCATTTGACTCTTGTACCGGCAGTTGCTGCTATAAATTACACGTGACAAATTCCAGTTTATTCTATGGTTATGTTCATTTATATGGTTGAAAATAGCCGAGTTCTGTTGTCCATACCTAACTGACCGTTTGTGTTGATTAATCTCTGGGGAAGGGATTTACCTGTAAATCCGATGTAAGATTGGTCACAGTCCTGGCATGGGATTTCGTATACCCCACAGAGTCCTTTGGAGATGTCTTTTGTTGGACGTTAATCAGGGATTTGGCTAAGGTGTTTGGGTAAGTAAATACAAAAGGGTTCGATTTTCCGAACACATTATATATATATATATAATATTAATATATATATATAATATTATATATATAAACTATATATAGATATATATATAATGTGTGTGCGCATATCATTATTATTCCCTTACTGGATACAGGCAATATAAAAAAAAAAAACTCCTGAAATAAATGAACATACATAAGTAGGAATGGTAATAAAACACCACCGTTGTATTATCATATATATATTTTTTCTCTATAGACTTCAACATAATTGAGCTAACTTTTCACATGAACAAAATACATTACTTCACACTTTTGAGAATGTATTTGAATGTATTTACAAGAGCTTTATGTGTGTGTGTCAGTAGGGGGTGAGTATACTACCTCTCTATTATAAGTGAATATATCGAATTGACCTCCGTCACTTTCTCCCGAATAATTCAATAAATCATTTGAAGTATTTCATTCAAGCAGAATTTTGCTGAATGTATTCATAAATCACACGTGGATAGAACAGACTACTGACAAAAAACCAGGAATTTATCATTTCTATTCGTGTATTTTCATAAGGATTTTTAAAAAAGACGTAGACACTATCATCATACGAATTCCCAAAAACATATAATTATTTTTTTCACTAGGTTAAACATCCATGGTTTGATAACTTACACGTATTGGCTATACAACTCTATGACTTAACGTGTATCATACAATTCAAGGGAAGATGGAATGCTACCAACATAAAGGACATGAAGACTATTAATTGCTACAAGTGAAGAAAAGGGTAGAACAGAAAAACTGATACGTAAACTTATTCATATTTTCAGAGCTTTGTAATTTTTTTAAGCAGTTTAATATGCAGAAGTGTATCATAATTTTTTTTCTTCATCACTATGGATATATATATATATATATATATATATATATATATATATATATATATATATATATATATCCATTTTCCTTCTTCTCCTAATCCTCGTTTTTGTCATTATTACTATGAGTATTGTTTAGATTCATCCCTACAATAGGATGATTCCTGTAGGACAACTGGATATTAGCCCAGTAGCCATCATACTCATCCTAAAAAATAATACTCAAATCTACCATTACACAATTACGGATAAATTACACCAATCTCAACTGAAGTGACAAAATAGCCTTTTAAACCGACAATTCTTTCAAGTCAGTTGGTCCTAAAAAAAAATACATTGTAGTTACACCAAATTTTTTATCTTACAATGCAAGAAGCCTTGTTTAGAAAAGGAATGGCTTGTTTATGGAATATTTTAGGAAATAGAGAAATTTATGTACAAAAGCGAAATTTTCGTCTTCCGAAAGACAACTCCCGGCATTTTACTCTTAATTAAATACGAGAACAATGTCATTCAGCTTCCCGTTTTCATTAAACAATTTCTCATTTGCTTTTGTCATTATGGCAATGTTTCTCAGGTCCGGTACGTAATACAATGGAAATGAAATGGAATGCTGACGTAAACGGAATCGACAAATGTAAATTTAAAGGGTTGTAGGAATGTCAATTTACGTTTTCAAATGGCAAAAGGCTAATTAAAAACTACTGAAGAATCTCGGCATGTTGAACAATCAGCCGAGTCTTCGTAACCTACCGTTTTCTTTCTCTGCCGATAAGATGGCAACTCAGCACCGCCTGCATAATTTATATTTGGTTGCTTGGTTGAAGGGTTCGATAGCAGACTCTGAAAGCTGCTGATTTTAGACAAGGCTGATTCCGTTAGTTTGTTTTTACGTTGCATGGAACCAGTGGTTATTCAGCAACGGGACCAACGGCTTTACGTGACTTCCGAACCACGTCGAGAGTGAACTTCTATCACCAGAAATACACATCTCTGACCCCTCCATGGAATGCCCTGGAATCGAACTTGCGGCCACCGAGGTGGCAGTCAAAGACCTAGCAGCTGGCAGCATCTCAGGGTGTTGCAAACTTTGTTAGACTACTACTAAATTTGCAGGCTTCTGGCAACTTCTCACGATGCTGCTGCTTTTGAAGACCGTTAGCAGCTTATAGCAATCAACTGCAAAAATTACTCTGCAGTCAGCGTTGCAAGCTGTTGCTGACACTCAAGACAGTTGCTGACTTCATGAGTCGTCGCCAGTTCTGCAGAATGGCTGCCATCTTTGCAATCTGCTGTCAATATTGCAAGCTGCTGCCGTTGTTGTAAGCTACTGCCAGGACTTCTCGATAGTTATAGCTGAATGCAGCTGACTTGCTGATTTTCTGGGACGTCAGCTTGAGTTGGTATACTATGCAATTGAGCCAATTTGGGATCCAACCAGATGATACCGTTTTGGAGGGAGTTCTAGAATGAATCTGTTGATCGTAACATTATCTGTAACTTTATGGGATTTCCTTGCGATGATCTAGAGAGATGTCAAATCTTTCCTTTGAGTCTGCTGAAACAACATAACCCCCTTTAAATGAGAAAACTAACCTTGAGGAGAGAGAGAGGACCCCAACTATTTCACCAATACAAAAAGGAAGCCAATGGGAATATAAAAAGTTAGCGGAAAAGACGTTTGCAGCACCATCGAACAGGACGTATCATTTAAAAACACTTAAGAAATGAATGTATAAGTTGTCCATAAAGTCCCAGTACCATTACAAGTAGTTATTGCTTGTGATGGTACTGGGACTTTATGGACACCCTGTTTTTTTTTTTCTGGGCTTTGCATACGTAAATAAACGGTCTTGTAATGTAAAATTTTCGTTATTTTTTTTCTAGGCATATGAATCCGGATTTCATCATTGCTCTAAAGAATCAGGCATATACTGGCTGAACGCTTATTTGTTTCCTAATATGAACCATTTTCACGGGCTGTTCAATTTTCCATCATCGACCACAACTGCATAAAATACTAATTTCTGAAACGAAGTCTAAATGTCACATATCAAAATAGAGTCGGCAATTACATTCAGAATATGTTAAACCTCTTCCTATCAGTAACTGCAAACTTATATCTTCTTCATTTCGTGGGAAATAATTCACGAAATGGTAATTTCATGGAAAGACCAGTAATTAAGTGTTAAAATACATTACGAATGAATCGTCAATGTTGGTAATTCGTGATTCGTGTTTAGGGTATTATTCCAAGAAAAGCTAGCATCAAACGTTGATTATCACCTTTCTTCTCTTAAGAGGGATTACAGTAAGTTGGTTAGTAAATAAAAATACGCTTTATATGGATGTGTTAGAAAAAATGATTACATCGAAGCAATGTACATATACGTATGTATGCCGTATATAAATACAGCCTGTATATGAATAGTACATACATTCTGTGTACGTATATATGATACATACTTTTATATCATATATACATAATTATACTCCCCGTTGAGGAAATTCTTCGTAAGTCATGGTAGGTATCAGGAATGCAGTCGGGAGAGGAAACTGATTTCTACCTGCAAAAGTGTATTGGATTTCGCGAACTGCAACGGATTCTGTATACGAATTTATGAATACATTGTTTCCTAGCATTCTTCAATACGATATGCATATAATGTTTTTTATGCTACATGCTTTACTTGAGGGCAAAGGAGTTTTGCTGACTTTGTATCAAATAGTTTTCTCACAGTCGCAAGCAGTCCAATTTTTCCAGGGAGTTTAAAAAATTGGTTACAGGAAGGTTCTTAAGTATTGTGATGGTGTCGCTTGATCCAGTATACATGGGTTAATCAGTGTATATTCATGTATAAATTCTCCTTTACATTCGGCAAGTAAGTCAAAAATAAACGACCCAAATAAAGCGTGCATTCCCGACGATGTGTTATAGAATACATGAAATATTGTTAGTGGCGGCAAACAGCATCCGTAGTCACTAGTGCTGGGTCAGCATTATTATTATATATAATATATTATCTTATTCTCTATTTATATAAGTCATTGGGTGCTCAACCGATACAGGTGTGTTCAACACGGATTAATAATTATACATCCACATACAGACACAGATTCGGGATTGTGTGCAACACGAACGCAAAAAAGAAGCGCTGGAGAGAAGTTTATGTTTTTTTTTATCATAGTTAACGGCAATGTCGCTACTCTTATGCCGGCAGTAGTTCTCCTTCCAGCCCGCAGGGGTAGGGTGCCCCCGTGAACGATCAGCCGGGAGCAGCCTCTCTGTAAGATCAGTTCCTGGAAGCTCACGAAGGTGCGAGTTGGTAGACAAACTGCGCCTGAAAAAAAAAAAAAAAAAAAAAAAAAAACTGGCAATTGATACAGTTCTCTGGCTTAGTTCTTCCAGCTCGCAGGACCGAGAGCTTCTGTGGACGATCAATTGGGAGCAGCATCTCTGTCAGATCAGTCCTGGAAGCTCAGACATTGCAGTCGGTAGGCCTACTACCCTTCGGCAATGTCGCCATTGTCACGCTCGGCCTAGTTCTTCCTCCAGCACCCTGGACCGGGAGCTACTGAAGACGATCAGACGAGAGCGTCCATGTAAGATAATTCCTGGAAGCTCGCCTGGCTGCCACCAGCTGGTGTACACCAACTACGCTTCGAAAACTGGACGTTGCCTTTGGTTTCCATGACATGCAATGATTATACACCCCAGGATAAAGTGGAAAGGAAGGTTTGTGGCAAAGTGTGTGGTTATCCCTGAGCCTAGAGGCTGGAGTGCAAATGGTTTTTATTGAGTAAATATAGTATATGTGATGCATCTTCAAAAAGTCATGCGGCTGTGTTTACGTTCTTCATGTAATGGCTTGAGAGGGAAAAGATTAAACGGAGGAGTCACAGTGAAAAGTATCAAGGAAGCGACGTGGCAGCATCCCAAACAAACCACCAAGAAGAAGTCTTTGATTTTCCAGGTTGCTGGTTGCGTACGACCAAAGGTTTTTATATATGTGTGTGTGTGAATGTCTATAAAGGTCCTGTCTTGAGGCAGAATCATCATAAAAAACAACAATTCTTCCTTTGGTTTGTTTGGTGAGATACCAGCTCGCGTTTTTTTTCGTGCAATTTGAGAGCTTTTTTTCTCGATCTCTCGAAGATGGACTGACTTAGGAATCGCATGTATGATTAGTAGAACATTTATAATGTATTAAGTCATATACGTAATGGAGAGCGCGCGAGCATTAAGTGGATGAGACGCTCGGTTATGACGCAATGGTAGGCGAGTAAGTAATCAATTAAGTCAACAAAAAACAACACACAAAGGTCAGATGGATAGTATTGAGACACATTTCAATTCGCTTTGATATGTTCCAGTATAAGGCAAGCAATCATTCGTATTTAGTTGTTAGCAAGAGTTGATAAAGGAATTGAATTTATGGTTCAATAACGCAGCATTTAATTCACTTTCCGGAAACTTATTGTGTAGGTTGAAAAATTCAAGAATCAAATTAAGATCGTGTTAGGCCTAGATATACATGTGAGTCCTCAAACAGATAAGTGAAAAGGTGACAAAAGCTAAGTATACGAGCATTAGTTACTGAATATCATTATCAACCGGAAATATTAAGTTAATTATATGACATGATCATGACAGGAGAGATTGTCTGTGAAAAAAATAGCAATTGATAAACTAAGTAATCTTGGTTGGAAACTTTCAAACATGAATTATATGGCAGTGAAAACATCGACATTAGTTTTCTTTAAATGCGATAATGCATACGGTCATAAATTAATGAATAACAGAGATATTTCTTTCGTGCGAAGCAAGATAGATTTACTCCCTTGTTTTATACTTCCTCTTATTGCTTCTTTTTTCATATTCAATTGAAAATTGAACTTGGTGTTACATCTTATTACTTACTACGAACGTCATTAACTCATAATATTTCAGTGTTCAGAAACTCACTTGTACTTAATTCACAACAATGATCCTTAAATCCTTAAATAAACACTTATTTTTTCAAACACAACAAAATATAAACACACAATTATAAAATAATTACATCTCTAACATTCTAAAGCCACGCCCTCTTAATTTCATAGTTGCTAAATTCTTCCTGAATTATTATTTTTATTACCATTTAGAAGATGATCCTACTCAGATGGAAAAAGACAACAAGAACCACTGACTTGAAATTCAAGCTTCCAAAATGTATGGTGTTCAGTTGAAAGCCGTAAAATTCACAATACTAGGAGTTTTAGTCTCTGTAAACGGTTGGTTACTTATCATGTTTATAGGGGCGTGGTCTCTTACTGGTTTAGTTGCCAAATATTTCCTAAAGGGTCATGGTCAGTAATATTAACTCCTTCAGTCTGGAAGCCTTTGGCAGCTATACATGTTTATGGGGCGTGGTCTCTTATTGCTATGGTTGCCAAATATTTCCTAAAGTAATATTAACTCCTTCAGTCTGGAAGCCTTTGGCAACTATGCATGTTTACGGGGCGTGGCCTTTCACATAATGATTTAGCATCAGAAGTAATAATTTACCGAAGAGAAACGAAACAACAATTAAATAGTTATATAAAAATGATTTGTGAAAAGGCAACAAAGTAGGCAAATCAAGCACACATTTTCCTGATACCAAGAACTATAATACCTACATTTACAAAACTAAAGTAGAATCAATTTTACGACACTGTATTTTTTATAGCACAATTTGGTCACAATCTTATAGATTTGGATTTCAGCTTTGTCAAAATAGTCTAGAAGCTTTAAGTAACCTTCAAACTAAACCCTCTTTTCAATATAAATTTCATGCACTCAAAACTAGATTTAAGATGTATTAATCTTCTCATGATTTAGAAATAAGTTAACATCAATTATTCTAACTTGATTTTATCATAATGCCTTAACAAATGTCAACATTCCTCTGAACATATACTAACACTCAATTCTGTTGATACTGTGTAAACATTCCTTATTACTTGAACATACGTTGAACATTAATTTCTGTAGGATAACATTCATTAATCTCCAAAATCAATGTGGAATGTGCTGTCAACAGAATCAATTTGGAATGTGTTGCCAACTCAATCAATGTGGAGTATGTTGTCAGCAACATCAATACAGTATATGTTGTCAACAAAATCAATTTTGGAATTTGTTGTCAACAAAATCAATGTGGAATGTGCTGTCAACTCAATCAATATGGAACGTGTTGTCAGCAACATCAATATAGTGTGTGTTACCGACAAAATCAATTTGGAATGTGATGTCAGCAAAATCAATATAGAGTGTTACCAAGACAATCAATATGGAATACGTTGTCAGCAACATCAATAGAGAATGTGCTGTCAATAAAATTAATTTAGAATGTGTTGTCAGCAAAATCAATATAGTGTGTATTGCCAAAAAAATCAGTTTAGAATGTGCTGTTACCACAATTAATATGGAATAATATGCTGTCACCAAAATCAATGTGGAATGTGCTGTCAACACAATCAATATGAAATATGTTGTCAACAAAATCAATATGGAATTTGTTGTCAAAAGGTGAATTCTACAGAGAATGAATAAAAGGAAAAGACTGAATTATTTTTGTAGGGATCAAAACCACCAAAAAAATATGATTAAGAAAAAAAGACATTTGGAAAGTAATTGAAAGTTCCCTTAATAGGGACATCTTTGAATGAAACAGTTTGCTGAAGAAGAAAAAAAATCTTGATGCAATATACTTGTACTATGAAAATGAGCCAGTATCCACATCTTTCCTAGATTCATATTGACATCAATTTTCATCATAAATTTGACAGGTAAACTAAGGATATAGCCTTGACACAAATGAAATTTTCTCACTTTTATCTTTTTTTGTTGCATATACTGTATATACATGTATTTTTCATAATACGTATGGATATATGTATGTACGTGCACACAGAGATGTGTCTACATGTATGCTCACGTATTACATACACGCATACGTACACATAAGCTTATATTTTTTCTGTATACAAGAGAAAGTGTGTTGTGGGGTGTGGGAACTTTCCTCATATGGCGAAGACATCAACTACACTTCGTTAAAAAATAAAAGACAATAATGACAGATCGCTCGAAAGAATAGAAACAGTATACATTTAATAAAACAAAAATGATAAAGCAGAAGTGTGTGGTATTGATAAACCTTGAACCACACACACAAAAAAGTAACAAATGAAGCCACTATAACATCGGTTTCTATGACATCGACAGTGTTTTAGCTTTTCCTCGGAAAAACATAAACAAAAAACACTTAAAACAATGCATGTGCATGGACTAGGCATGAGGATTGCCTACAGTTGAATACAGTCAGTTCCCAAAATCAATCAGAGATGGAAACACTTTGTTTTCCATCATTCCTCTTGGGGAAAAACGTCGTTATCACAGTAACTATTGGTAAGATGGAAATGACACATATATCAGTTATACCACAACAATAAAATAAGAAACCTGTTTCAGCAGAGAATGGAATCATTTCAAATTAATTCAGACATTCGGTTTTTTTTTTTTGTAGTTTCAAATAGTTATACCTCTGTGTCATCAAACTCTAAAATCTCTTTGAATCAGTTCAGACATTCTACTTTTGTTATTTCAAATAGTTAGGCCACAAAAATAAATTAAGGAATCTGTTTCATCAGAAATTAAAACCTCTGAAAATGAATTCAGACATACTTGTTCGTGAGAAGAAATCATTTTACAAGTCACTGAAAATATAAGATACAACTTTATCAACTGACAAGTCACTTAAAATATTAAAAAAACAACGTTCTACATTTACAAGTTACTTAAAAAAAGACATTTTTTTATCATATGATATTAATTTTTTTATCGGGGACACTGACCATACACACCTTCGTGGAACATTTTTTTTTATTTGACGTCAGTCGTAAAAGCAGAGTGTGAGCATAAGACATCGCTTCACAGAATAAGCACAGACAAGACACAGACAGACACACAGACACACAGACAGACAGACAGCCAGTCAGACAAAGAGACGGATCTATGATCTGCTGAGCAACTATGGGCATATTATTCAGGATTCTAGTCTTATTATGAGGCAATGGATGAAAATTCTGTGCGGTGACTTTCCAAAGACTTTCTGAAAGACTATGGACCTAGGGACACTGAAGTTTATAGTATTCATTCCCTGAAATGTATAATATTCATTTTTTGTAATGTATAACATTCATTTTCTGAAATGTATAAAACTCATTCCCTGAAATGTATAATATTCATATTCTGAAATGTATAATATTCATATTATGAAGGGTATAATATTCATTTTCTGAAATGCATAATATTCATTTTCTGAAATGTATAATATCCATTGTCTGAAATGTATAATACTTATTCCCTGAAATGTATAAAATTCATTTTCAGAAATGTATAATATTAATTTTCTGAAACATATAATATTAATTTATTGAAATGTATAACAGTCATTTTCTGAAATGTATAAAATTACTTTTTTGAAGTGTATAATATTCATTTTCTGAAATGCACAATATTCATTTTCTGAGATGCATTAATTTTCTAAAATGTATAATATTAATTCTCTGAAACGTATATTATTCATTTTCTGAAATGTATAATATTCATTGGGGTCTAAAATATTTAAATCACAGGAAGATCAAAACGATAGGTAAATGCCAAGTAGTATCTAACAGTTTAACACAGTTTAACACAGATGGAAACATTTTAAATGAATAAAACAAAGAAACTTGTTATTTCCAATATTTTCTGGATTCGTGAATCTTTTTGATGTCAATTCTAAAAAACAATTTTGAATTTTATAGCAAATTCCAGTGGGTTTACGGCAAAACTTCTGAAAATATTTTGTAATTCAGCCTAATTGACAGTAGCTCAAGAGAAACTTTCAGTATCTGAAATATGTATACACAGTCAGAAGGCATCAAGAAATTACTTTGAAAACTAGTTGTTTTAAAGAGTGAGATGGTACAAGATTACGATGTAATTATAATAGACTAAATTTTAGATAAACAGTTAATTTGCATGACGTTTACTGTCAAAATAATATCCAGTAAAACTAAGAAAAACATCACATTTAACAAACAGATCATCTTTTCACTAGAGTTTCTCCATAAATAAAACAAAAAAAACTCTTACATCAAATAAGCAAATGAATAAGGTTTATGAACTAAATTTAAAGGAGCCATCTTTAAGAATAAAATGTAAATTACCTTTGTCTTACGAAGTGAAAAAGTTTCCCGGTGCTTAAAAAGTCAGCGTCAGAATTTTCGATCCGCCACCTCACCTACACATTCATCTAACATTACATAAAACTAGACATGGTATTCCGTAATTCTTCCGTAATTCAAGGACTTCGTTCTCGTTATCTCCCCTTTCCCTTTAACTATTTTTCTTCCATCACCCTCAATTTTGAGGGCGCTTCAAAAATACCCCTAACGACTGCTCTCAATTTTAATGAAAGCGATTCAGTGGCGTTCCGTCATTCATTATACATCAACACAGGCGTGATATTCAGGAGATGATGCGGGCTCCATTTGAAGAGTCAAAACAAAGCATCGAGTACAGAGTTACGTAAATCATTTCTCAACCCTTCTACTGAAGAATTAAGGGTGACGAATACAAGATTCTCCTGAAATAAAAAAAAAAGAAAAAAAAAAGAAAAAAAAAAAAATGCTTCACACCAAGTAGGCTGTACAAGACCCTATAAATAATATTATAAGGATATAAGTGTCCAGCATCAGCTACCACTCCTCAGATTCAGAAAGCCACAATTGCACCGAAAACGAAACAAAATCACTCCTGGACTGTAAACAATATCAGAGGGACACAGTTACCCAGCATCATCTACAACTCCTCGGATTCAGGAAGCCACAATTACATCAAGAAGAGAAAAAAAGACCACTTATGTTCTTCACTAAATTTCTCTCGAATAAACTGGCTATTCAAAGGGACAGTCTGGATACTCTTCAAATTCAACTGAGCTCTTTCTCTCACTCTCTCTCTCTCTCTCTCTCTCTCTCTCTCTCTCTCGACATGCTTTCTCGGTTTTAATACCCCTGAAACTAACAAAAGATCAGTACACTTTGAGCTATCACTCGCTTTATACATCCTCACAAAGGTTTAACTTGAATGGACAGACAAACAGAGATTATTAAATCCTTACAAAACATGGAACAGTACATGAGATTCGATGTCAAACCCCATTTTTTGAAGTTCCATTTTTTTTGGAAATTCGAAAAATTCACACGAAAAGGTAAGACAACGAAGATAAGGGAATCTTAAAGTACAAAACGTGTATACAACACACCATCTGAAGATCATTTTCCATTTTTCTCGCAACAGAAATTTTCATATAAAATAATGTGAGACAGAAATTATGATGTAAAAAGCTAGTTACACATATTGTTCCGAAAAGGACTAAGCGAATCAACTTCATTCTTCTGCCTCCACTGCTCACTTTGGTTGTCATTCGAACGAAATGAATGACTGACTGGAAACTCTCCTCTCGAGTTCGTCACCTCGAAAGTACAAACAAACTGGCAACTTTTACACTTTGACATCATCTATCACGAGGAATGAAAAGAGAGGAAACTTGGGTTTCGAAATAGTACAGTCAGTATTCAATAAAATAATATGTGACAAGACGAAATAAACTGGGAATAGAGCGAAGGGATATTAAACTAACTTTTGATTTAACCAACAGTGAAAATTTCTTATAAAAAAACCTAAAACTAAAAGAAATAAACCCAAAATTCAAGAGGGGCAATTCTTGCGTTCTGTCACACGCTTTCAAATTACAGATACCCACGAAAGGAATATTTAAAATGCAATTATAACTACGAAGTGAAAATAGGACGTGAATATAAGTATATATAAAATAAAGCCAAAGCCCTCGTGTTCTGTTATACACAAACACACTTGCAAGATACAGATCACGACAGACAACTTCATACCATCGAAAAACATCGACCTCAATAAAACACCTTTTCTGGACACAGATGAGCCAAGAAGAGCTGCTACATATCAAATCTCTCTTAGTTCTTCTTCTTCTCCTTCTTCTCCTTCTTCTTCTTCTTTGTTTTTACGATATGACTTTGTGTGTTGTGTTGTGTATGAAAAGTGGGCGGGAATTAATCTCATCAAAATATATCTATAGTCTCTTGGTAGTTGCGATCCCAGTACCCTCCGCTGTAGAGCCAATCCTCCTGCTTGGTGAAAGGGTTAGTCCCTTGCTCGAACCACCTGCAAGAGAAGACGGATTAACGCTTGGTAAAATAGACGTATATAGCCCCTTGTAAAATATATGTACCTTTAATTCATTTAAAGTCAAACTCAAACAAAATATGAACCTTTTTCAAACCACCGGATAAATGTCAGGTAAAAGAGAGAAAAAACCCCTATGTAAAATATAGCTTCCTAAAGTATTTCTAAATCAAGGTCGAAACAAAATAGGTTTCTTGTTTAAACCAACTGTAGGATATGACAGATGAAAGTCGGGTACAAAGAGAGAGAAAAAAGCCCTTTCTAAAACATAGCTTTGTGAAATATATACCAATTTGATTATTTTCAAATCCTGCTCAACACAAAATAGGTTTCTTGCTTAAACCAACTGATGAAAGTCGGGTACAAAGAGAGAGAAAAAAAGCCCCTCTAAAATATAGCTTAGTGAAATATATACAAATATGATTATTTTCAAGTCAAGCTCAAAACAAATTAGGTTTCTTGCTCAAATCACCTGCAAGTAAAAAAAAAACTGTGACGAATTTCTTCAGCGAGAAAAATCTCATACCTTTGATTATCTTCAAATCAAACTATAGGAAAGAAAGTTCCTTGTGCAGACCACATGCTGCAGAAGGCAGAAGACAGTCAAGAGATCGTGAAGATAGCATTCAGAGAGAAAAGGCACTTTGTAAAATCAAACTTACAACAAAATAGGTTCTTACCCCAAACCACCTGTAGAAGAAGATAGATAAAAGATAGACAAACGATTGTAAAATATTTCTTTAGAGATAAAAATCTCTGTAAAATATACCTTTAACTGGCTTCAGATCAACCTGAAAATAAAACAGGCCCCTTCCTCAAACCACCTACTTCAGAAGGAAGCCAGACAGTTAAGAGACCGTGAAGATAACATTCAAAAGAGAAAACGTCCTCTCTCAAATATAGCCTTGAATATTTTCAAGGGAAAAGCTTTTTGGAAACTATACCTTTGATCTTTTTCAAATTAGCCTCACAACCAATTAGGTCACTTGCTCAAACTACCTTTGGAAGAAAAGATTGTGAGGACTGAACCAAATAAAAACTTTTTTCAGTTTTCTTTTGAAAGGAAAAGAAACCCACAAGATTATTCCGTATAACTTGTATATACTTGTAAGTATGTAAGTACTTACAAGTAAACAAGTTATACTCAATAATCTTGTGGGTTTCTTTTTCCATTGTGAAGACTGTCTTCCGGAGAAAAAGCCACCACTAAAACTTAAACTTGATTATTTGCAAAATCAGGCTCAGAACACAGCAGGTCCTCACCGAGCTTTCCATTCATGTTTGCTCTTTTTCCTGAGTTTTCTGGCGTCGCGCTGCTTCTCCTCCAGCCTGTTCTTCTCGGCGGCCGCTGCGTCGATGTCTCCGTTTTCCAGGAACCTGATGTCCGGACGTAATCTGGAAAGAAGAGGAAGAATGAGAAGAAGAACTGAGACAGATTTCGATACCAAGACCACAAACATCCAGGAAAAGAAATGTGAATAATTTCCGAACCAATAATAATTATAACAATACAATTATTGTAAGACAAGGAATCACAACTTGAGATTAAGTATTGGTTAAAGCATACAGTTGCCTATCCTGATAACAATAAGGGATATTATTATTATTATTATTATTATTATTATTATTATTATTATTATTATTATTACACACAGAAACAGAAATCATTTCATCTGATTTAAATGATTTACTTCACTGATTTCATTTATTATTTATGAGGGTTAAAAAAAACTTATAACAAAGTAAATATGCATAGCAAAATATATGTTTTTGATTTTACATTTACATTATTAATTACTTTTCATCCTTTTAGTGGACTCATGTGATTTATTATTATTATTATTATTATTATTATTATTATTATTATTATTATTATTATTATTATTATTATTATTTTATTATTACAGTTCAAGTTATAAAAATCTGACACAACAAGGAATCATAAGTTAAAGAAAACATAAGGGCATAAACTCTTCTACAGGGGACGACCCCGTTGGGGGGGATAGTGCCGTCAGTGCACCTCACGCGGTGCACTGTAAGCATTAACTTAAGATTCTTTGCAGCGTGCCTTCCTTAGGCCCCTAGCTGCAACCCCCTTTCGTTCCTTTTACTGTACCTCATTTCATATTCCCTTACGTCCATCTTACTTTCCACCCTCTCGGGTAACTGGTTTGAGGTTTACCTCCAGTTCCGCCTTTCACTCCTTTTTACTGTCAAGTTTCAGCGCTGAATGACCTTATAGGTCCCAGTGCTTGGCCTTTGGCCTCAATTCCATATTCAATGCAACACAGCGGACGGATTATGACCCCAAAACAATATACGAATGAAACTCAATATCCCCCAAAAGACGTAAACAACCGAATTGCGATGTGCGACTCAAGGTATCCAAAACTCACCTGCAATCAGTGTGGCAGCAGTTGGCTTTTATTTCGTCATTTAACTCGTTCAGCGACATGGAGAACAAGGTGAAGTGGTAGTACTGAAAGACAAAAAGAAAAAGAAAAATAAGAGGAAACTAATTCATTAGTATGCCGGTCATGTGACAGTTACTTAATGTGTATGAGATCGGAGTGGGTGATGGTTCCGTGATATTATTTTTATTTATTTAAATCTGAGTTTCGATGTAATTTGTGTTCTGGAAATCTGGATGCATATGTAACACACTCTCTCTCTCTCTCTCTCTCTCTCTCTTTCTCTCTCTCTCTCTCTCTCTCTCTCTCGGGTGTATATATATATATATATATATATATATATATATATAGTATATATATATATATATATTATATAGTAATACACACACATATTATAAATGAAATATATGTTTATGTATGTATATGTATGTATAAATACATACACACAATGATATCCTAATTGTTACAAAAAACTACTCGCTTTATTATTATTATTATTATTATTATTTTATTTATTTATTCATTTTTTTGTTTATCACAGTCCTCCAATTCGACTGGGTGGTATTTATAGTGTGGGGTTCCGGGTTGCATCTTGCCTCCTTAGGAGTCCATCACTCTTTTTACTATGTGCGCCGTTTCTAGGATCACACTCTTCTGCATGAGTCCTGGAGCTACTTAGGCCTCTAGTTTTTCCAGATTCCTTTTCAGGGATCTTGGGATCGTGCTTAGTGTTCCTATGATTATGGGTACAATTTCCACTGGCATATCCCATATCCTTCTTATTTCTATTTTCAGAACTTGATACTTATCCATTTTTTCCCTCTCTTTCTCTTCAACTCTGGTGTCCCATGGTATTGCGACATCAATGAGTGATATTTTCTTCTTGACTTTGTCAATCAACGTCACGTCTGGTCTATTTGCACGTATACCCTATCCGTTCTGATACCATAGTCCCAGAGGATCTTTGCCTGATCGTTTTCTATCACTCCTTTAGGTTGGTGCTCGTACCACTTATTATTGCAAGGTAGCTGGTGTTTCTTGCACAGGCTCCAGTGGAGGGCTTTTGTCACTGAATCATGCCTCTTTTTGCACTGGTGCTGTGCAAGTGCCGGAGATTCGCTTGCTATGTGGTTTATGGTCTTATTTTTCGTATTGCACTTCCTACATATGGGAGAGATGTTATTTCCATCTATCGTTCTTTGAACATATCTGGTTCTTAGGGCCTGATCTTGTGCCGCTGTTATCATTCCTTCAGTTTCCTTCTTGAGCTTTCCCCTCTGTAACCATTGCCCTGTGTCATCGCTGGCCAGTTCTTTAGTCTGCCTCATGTATTGTCCGTTCATTGGTTTGTTGCGCCATTCCTCTGTTCTGTTTGTCATTCTCCTGTCTCTGCATATTTCTGGGTCTTCGTCTACTTTTATTAGTCCTTCCTCCCATGCACTCTTGAGCCACTCGTCTTCACTAGTTTTCAGATATTGCCCCAGTGCTCTGTTCTCGATGTTGACGCAGTCCTCTATACTTAGTTGTCCTCTCCCTCCTTCCTTTCGTGTTATGTATAGTCTGTCCGTATTTGCTCTTGGGTGTATTATTATTATTACTATTATTTTGTTAAAGATGATGGCAGCATCAGTGGAATTGATTTTATATATGGTCTTTTCAATTCTTCTTATTATTCTCTTCTCATCAGGGCTGATATTTGCTAATAGCTGGCCGATGTTCATATCTCGGTGAAAGAAATGTTTTCTAAAAATAATAATTTATTGATATGATAACAAAAAGTGGTTAACAAATCTTAGTCTAAGGGTGTAAAAACGGAATTCCAACGTTTCCAACCGTATCATCGGTTCATTTTCAAGGAAAGGTGAGCTTGAACTGATTGAAATGGGGTCGTTCGGCGGTATTTATTGTGTCCCAGGTGCTCTGTCTGATGGGCGCTGCATTTTCATTGGCTGAACAGAGGACACCATACACAAGCATGAAGATCAGGGCACCATACGTACTACGGACGCCCTGCAGCCCCTCCTCTTGGCCGAGGCCCTCACGGAACGCGGTGATTACAAGAGTGATGTGATCGACAGGCGCCTGAGGGAAGCTGCCAAAGAACTCCGAGCGAAAGAGGATGTCACCGTCCGTCGGGCCGATAAAACCGCTGCTTTTGTACTCATCCGCACTGAAGAATAAACCACAAGTTGGATGAGATACTGGCAGACAGCAGCAAATTCCAGAAAATCACCAAGAACCCGGTAGATGACATTAAACGTGAGGCTAATAGGATTATTGAGACTGTCAATGCAGCTTCCAATGCCCTTCACTTGCTGCCGATCGTAGGGGACTACGACCTTGGCTACATATACGGGAACGTAAAACCCATAAACCAGGGAACCCGTTACGCCCCATTATTAGCCAAATTCCCGCTCCTACATACCAGCTTGCGAAGAAATTGAATACTATTTGATTCTCCTTATGTTCCAGATGACCACAGTTTGAAGTCATCTGCCGAGTTTTTAGAAGCACTGAAAACGACACCCCCCGGAGGAGTTATTGCATCGATGGACGTGGAGTCCCTCTTCACGAACGTCCCCCGTGGATGAAAACAATTCAGATAATCTGGATCGTGTATATAGAGACGACTCCACGCCCCCATTAAACATCCCTGAGCATGCCTCCGAAACTCTTGAAATTTGTACAAAAAGGCCCCTTTCTCCACCCACAGAGGACATATGTACACACAGAAAGACGGAGTAGCGATGGGTTCTCCCCTCGGAGTACTTTTCGCGAACTTCTACATGGGTGCTGTGGAACGTCGGGTATTCGCCAACATCGAGAAGCCGTCTATGTACGTCCGGTATATTGACGACACTTTCATCAGCGCCAGCACGGTGGAAGAAATAGAGCGCCTGCGACAAGCCTTCCACGACCACAGCAGACTCAACTTCACCATCGAACATTGCCGTGACCGTCGCCTCCCCTTCCTTGACGTCCTCGTCGGGCAACAAGAGGAGCGCTTCGTAACACAGGTGTATACGAAACCCACGAAACCTGGGCATGTGCCTGAACGGCGAGAGCAGAGTGTCCAGAGAGATACAAGCGCACTGCGATCAGCGCCTTCATCAGGAGAGCTCTCTCACACTGCTCTTCGTGGTGGAAGGACACGCACACTGAATTAGAACGTGTTGCCCAAGTTTTAATTACAACGGGTATTCCAACCGGGACATCACTAAATGCATTCGCAGAAACATCGATAAGTGGTATCAGCAGGAGCCTCGTCCCGCCGCCCTTGAAGACGTCACTCTCTTTTACAAGGGAGTATTTCATAAGAAATACAGAGGCGAGCGAGCCCTTCGTACCATCATAGAAAGGAACGTCTCCCCCACGGACCCTGCGAAAAAAGTGAAACTAATAATTTACTACAAGAGCAAGAAGACCAGTGGCCTGATTATGAAAAACAATCCAGCCCCCGTGTTGCAGGACCCTCTCAAGAAAACTAACGTTGTCTACCAGTACAAATGCCCTGTCCGGGAATGCCCCGGCGCTTACATTGGTATGACGACTATGCGATTTTCGAAGAGGATATCCTGCACGCTCAGGAAGGCGCCATCCATAATCATGCCAAAAACGTCCACAATACCAGGATAATTAGGAATGACATTATTCCTAATATCAGAATTATCGATAAGGCAGCAGACCACCGTCGCCTCCGCCTCTTGGAGGCCCTACACATCGGGAAGGAGAGACCCAGCCTCAACACCACCCAAGAGACTTCACTCCTCCCGACGGTGGCACGAAGGGCGCCGCCCGCCAGCACCATAGAGCCGATCGAACGGGCCAATCAGGTGCCCCCGTCTATCGGCAATGACCTTCCCAATACTACGCTCCCAGTCTCCAGCGTCCGCACGAGAAGAGCAGTGCGAGCTTCCACCTCTGCAAGGACGGCTTGACTCAGGGACTTAATCCTCTGTTCAGCCAATGAAAATGCAGCGCCCATCAGACAGAGCACCTGGGGACACAATAAATACCGCCGAACGACCCCATTTCAATACAGTTCAAGCTCACCTTTCCTTGAAAAATGAACCGATGATACGGTTGGAAACGTTGGAATTCCGTTTACACCCTTAGACTAAGATTTGTTAACCACTTTTGTTATCATATCAATAAATTATTATTTTTAGAAAACATTTCTTTCACCGAGATATGAACATCGGCCAGCTATTAGCAAATCATCAGCCCGATGAGAGAGAATAATAAGAAGAATTGAAAAGACCATATATAAAATCAATTCCACTGATGCTGCCATCATCTTAACAAAACATGTTTGAGAGAGGGTCTCCTACCTTCATATATTATATTATTATTATTATTATTATTATTATAACAAAATAAAATAGTTCTGACAGACCACTGAGCTAATTATCAGCTCTCACGGAAACCTGGCCAGAGGGATTCGTTTTACTAACAATTTTTTTTTTATATTTTGCCAATGAAATAAAAATATTTCCAAAAAGAAATATATAATTGGATTAATTGGAAATGTGTGATTTGCTGACAAAATTTCACTGCTCAATTTATTTCCAAACTTAATAGCAACTGCTGAATACTCTTAGGACATTCACACATCAAATGTTTAAAATATTATATTTACTTAATTTATAATTGCTTTGCTTCAATTAAGTAACCCTGAATAGAACCCATCCCCCAAACCCGCCCCCCCCCACCGCCCCACCAAAAAAAAACACAAATACTTTACAAACAAATTGAATAAATGAAAAAAGGAGTAAATTCTCATAAAAAAATATATATATATCCCAGTGCCTCCTGCCATGAACTTTGACCTTAGGCCAAAGCAGCGAAGCAGAATAAGGCCATTAGTTCTGAAGTGGTCTCCTGCGAGTCTTCGTCACTCGTTTGTTTTTTGGAGGAGAAATTTCTCTCTCTCTCTCTCTCTCTCTCTCTCTCTCTCTCTCTCTCTCTCTCTCTCTCTCTCGCGAGACGAAATATGCACGGGGACGCATATACAAACGCAATCGCGTTCACAAACATTCGCACAGAACAAACTTAAAACAAGATGACACATGAACATACACACACACATATATATATATATATATATATATATATATATATATATATATATATAATATATATATATATAATATATATATTATATATATATATATAATGGCAAGATAGATAGCTAGCTAGATAGATAAATAAACACACAGACAGACAGACAGAAACTATATATACAGACACACAAACATATATAACCCGAAAAACCAGACAAGTAGCTAGACAGATATCCTGAGGTCCTCACCTGCGGTGAATTCTCTGGTCGGGGATCAGCCTCCCACAGGGTGACGGAATTGGGGATGTCAATACTGTAGGTGGAGTCTGTCCGAGGGTAGCTCCCTTCCTCAGCCTCCTCTGGGGGGTCGCCGTCTTCGATGTCCACGCCCGCCTGAGGATGTCGAGAAATTAATTACATATTTGTGACTTTATTCATCTGGATCCAGATGGAGTTTGGTAATGGATTCACTCCATAAGGATATCTGGATTTTTCAGGTCTTTATTCTTTTGTTTTGTTTTTGTTTTGTAGTTAAAAGGAAATTGGAGTCTCTCTCTCTCTCTCTCTCTCTCTCTCTCTCTCTCTCTCTCTCTCTCTCTCTCTCTCTCAGTTTCCTGCGATATTCATCACGAGTTACACCATAATGCAGGAATACCACATATTAAATCTCTCACTGCCAACTCTGACTGACTTCCTCTCTCTCTCTCTCTCTCTCTCTCTCTCTCTCTCTCTCTCTCTCTCTCTCTCTCTCTCTCTCTCATTCAGTTTCCTGCAGTAATCAACACCAGTTACACCATACTATAATCTAATACTGACTGACTTTCTCTCTCTGTCTCTGTCTCTCTCTCTCTCTCTCTCTCTCTCTCAACACGACGAGTTAGATCATTCAGTAATCTAACTCTGACGGATTTTCTCTCTCTCTCTCTCTCTCTCTCTCTCTCTCTCTCTCTCTCTCTCTATCCTTACTTCGACGTCCGTGGACATCCTGAAACTGCTGGTGATGGTATTCAGCTTCTTGAGGACTTTGCTGGGGGCGTGAGCTGGACTGGCTCCAGTCACGGCTCCGTCCTCACTCTTTTTCTTGTCACTTCGCCTGGGAAAGGAGGACTCGAGTTAGACTTGTTTTGAATGGAGGAGAGGAAAGTGTGATAAGGATGGAAGGGCAAAAAACTTGATAAATGAGGAGACAAACAAAGTTTTAAAGGGGAACTGGACTGTGGTTTGAATGGAAGAGAGGAAAGTATGATAAGGATGGAAGGGCAAAAAACTTGATAACTGAGGAGACAAAGTTTTTAAGGGGAATTGGATTGTGTTTTGAATGGAGGAGAGGAAAGTGTGATAAGGATGGAAGGGCAAAAAACTTGATAACTGAGGAGACAAACAAAGTTTTAAAGTGTAATTGGATTGTGTTTTGAATGGAGGAGAGGAAAGTGTGATAAAAATGCAGGGTAAAAAATTGCTAACTGGTGAGAGAAGCAGTAATGTAGTGGGCGAGGGAATGAAGGAATAGGATGGAGGAGAAATGAAAAGAGTAGAATCGTGAGGTGTGGTTTGAATAGAGGAGAAAGGAGTGTGATAACAATGGAAGGTAAATATTGACAATTGCGGAGAAGAACAGGATTTCACTTGGTGAGGGAAAGGGAGGGAATAAGAAGACAAATATGACGAATTACAAGAGCTTTTTTGAAAAGTGGATGAAATGGACAGATGTGGAATAAGGAGGCAAAGTATAAAAATGTAAGTAAGCAATAAACACAATGAAAAGGCAAAGCCTATATTAAAATAAATAAGATTATATTCAAGAAGCAAGTCTGTCATTATGAAATCTATAAGTTTTTTAGGAACTTTCTTTCTTGGTACTAAAAGCTAAAAATATCCTATTCTATAATCTACGTATATACATATATATATATATATAT
>NC_061087.1:105221171-105223671 GCF_015104395.2 Macrobrachium nipponense | reverse complement strand
TAACAGTGATGATGATGTTCATATATTAACTATAATAAAAATTATGACAGTAATGCAGTTTATAATTATTTGTAATTAGAATAAAAAGGCCATTAAGTAATTGTTATCTTAACATAAAATATCCGTTTACTTTAATGGAGTGAAAATTATGATACTGAATATAATTAGGAAGATGAGAGTTTTTATAATGGGAAGGCCGCTGGGGTGGGCAATCTAAATGGGCTACTAAGGACGATTCGACTTACTTCTTGTCCATTATGAATCCGTCAATGCGATTCAAGTCCTTGGAAAACCAACCGGCAGTCTTGAATGTTAGAATACACTTATGACCTGAAAGAAGTTTAAGTTATAGATTTCTAGTATTAAATTACCACTAAAATTTAAATTTCAATCATTATTTCTTAAGGACTAAAGACCTTCAGAGCTAGGAAAGTGCCAACAGTGTACTTCAAGCGGGACACTGTAGGTATTAATAAATTATCATTTAAATTTTAATTTCAATCATTATTTCTTGAGGGCTAAACCCCTTCAGGGGTAGGAAAGTGCCAACAATGTACTACAAGTGGGATACTGTAGGCATTACTAAATTATAATTTCAATTTCAATTATTATTTATTGAGGACTGAAACCCTTCAGGGGTAGGATAGTGCCAACAGTGTACCTCGAGTGGGCCATTGTAGGCATTACTAAATTATAATTGAAACTGCAATTTCAATTATTATTTCCTAAGGACTATAACCCTTCAGGGGTACGATAGTTCCAACAGTGTACTTCAAGTGGGGCACTGTAGGCATTACTGAATGGTTTTTGTTATGTCCCTTCTGCTCCCACTTTTAGAATTATTCCCGCTTCCTTTCTCCTATCTTGCTGTCCAACTTCTCTGACCGTTACTCCTTGGAGTACTTCATCTCCTCTGTTTTCAGGATCTCTCTCTCCTGCTGTTCAACCACTCTAACTACCTCTTTTCATTGTCTTAGGAGCTGAATGACCAAAAGTGGCTTGACAATCTTAATTTCATGAAATTACTCATCGAAGGGAAGGCCACAGGTACTTAAATATATTATCATTCTCTCTCTCTCTCTCTCTCTCTCTCTCTCTCTCTCTCTCTCTCTCTCTCTCTCTCTGTTACTGTTAACTTCGTGTTTAAACAGCATGCATGCATATAAATCTAAACAAACAATGTATGCATTTATGATTATGGAGTGATATTTAAAAAACAAACAATGTATGCATTTATGTTATACAGTGGTGTTTATAACATCTGCTCTTATAACATTATCAAGCGTCTAGTGTTTAATGGACTGGAAGGGTATGACTGCATTCCAGGATCGCAAAATTCCAGCTGTCAGCAATTTTTCGAAGGTTCCATTGCCACACACAAAATCGCTAAAAGGCAGCAATCCCACATATATATAATTAGACAAAGGTTTGAAAGTCATATATTGTGAAACTAACAATTTTAGCATTGAGGCTATATTTTTGAACACGAATAATCCTTCCATAACTATACACACTCACACACACACACACACACACACACACACATATATATATATATATATATATATATATATATATATATATATATATATATACTATATATGTGTGTGTGTGTGTGTGTGTGTGTGTGTAAGTGAATACCATAGGATAATGACAGGCAAAGTTCAGTACCTAAACTTCTGCCTGTCATTCTCCTGTGGTGTTAGCTTATATACTGAAGTTAAGTGCATCTACTGTGATTCTTTAAGCATATATATATATATATATATATATATATATATATATATATATATATATATATAATATATTACACCGTTTTCCTATTCTCAAAGGCTTGGCGGTTTCTCAGAGAAAAATACCACCGCAAAAAATTATTCCTTTTCAGCAACAGCACCGCAGCTCATACCCTATGTTTGCTAAAACCTACAAAGGCATTTGCAAAAATGTTGAAATGTTGCAGTGTTTGAACGGCACACCCAGAAACAACACTTATTTCCCTTGACACTCGCTGCCTCTTCAACAAGACTCGATAAACGTCATAAAAATGAGAGAAGCTAAAAATATATTCTATCTCTTTCGTTAAATGTAAAACATTTGTTTTTAGGAAGGAACTGCGTAGATGTTACCAAGACGCACTACATTTCCCATTTGACGGGAGGTGCCAAGTGGTGCAATACGACTGCAAGGAGTTGCCAAGATATACATTTCCCAGTTGACAGAAGTTGCCAAGTGATGCAATACGACCGCAAGGAGTTGCCAATACGTGCATTTCCCATTTGATGGGAGGTGCCAAGTGGGGCAATAGGACCGCAAGGAGTTGCCAAGATGTACATTTCCCATTTGACAAGAGTTGCCAAGTGAAACAATGTAACCGCAAAGAGTTGCCAAGACATGCATTTCTCAGTTGACAGGAGTTGCCAAGTGGTGCAATACGAGTGCAAGAAGTTGCCAAAAAGTGTATTTCAACTCAAGGGAGTTGCCGAATAGGACATCTCGCTCA
>NC_061087.1:105208671-105211171 GCF_015104395.2 Macrobrachium nipponense | reverse complement strand
CAAAGAAAAAACAAAAAACAAAGGCGCAGTTACTAGCAACAGCTCTCAAAAAAGGTGCTATTACCAGCAACAGCTCTCAAATAAAGCGCTATTATCAGCAACAGCTCAGAAACAACTGTAAAAAAAATGCTATTGCCAGCAGCGCTCTCAAATAAGCAGCTATTGCCAGCAACAACTCTTAAATAATAGGCTAATACCAGCAACAGCTCTCAAATAAGGCACTATTACCAGCAACAGATCTCAAATAAGGCGCTATTACCAGCAACAGCTCAAATAAAGCTCTATTATCAGCAACAGCTCAGAAACAGCTCTCAAATAAAGTGCTATTGCCTGCAACGCTCTCAAATAAGGTGCTATTACCAGTAACAGTTCAGAAACAGCTCTCAAATAAAGCGCTATTATCAGCAACAGCTCTTAAATAAAGCGCTATTTTCAGCAACAGTTCTCAAGTAAAGCGCTATTATCAGCAACAGCTCTCAAATAAAGTGCTATTATGAGCAACAGCTATCAAATAATGCGCTATTATCAGCAACAGTTCTAAAATAAAGCTCTATTATCAGCAACAGCTCTCAAATAAAGTGCTATTATCAGCAACAGTTATCAAATAAAGTGCTATTATTAGTAACACTCTCAAATAAGGTGCTATTATCAGCAACAGCTCTCCAATAAAGCGCTATTATCAGCAACAGTTCTCAAATAAAGCGCTATTATCAACAACAGCTCTCAAATAAAGTGCTATTATCAGCAACAGCTATCAAATAAAGCACTATTATCAGCAACAGTTCTAAAATAAAGCGCTATTGTCACCAACAGTTCTCAAATAAAGCTCTATTATCAGCAACAGCTATCAAATAAAGTGCTATTATCAGCAACAGCTATCAAATAAAGCGCTATTATCAGCAACACTCTCAAATAAGGTGCTATTAGCAGCAACAGCCCTCAAATAAAACGCTATTATCAGCAACGCTCTCACACAAAGCGCTATTATCAGCAACAGCTAAAAAATGCTATTGCCAGCAACGCTCTCAAATAAGGCGCTATTACCAGCAACAGCTCAGAAACAGCTCTCGAATAAGGTGCTATTACCAGCAATAGCTCGGAGCCGAAGTCGTGTGTTTAACCAACTGTGCCATCGAGAACTCTCTCGCTGCTTTACCTTATTGCTTGCTGCAAGCGACGCTGCATGGAAGTCTTTCAGGCGTGTCTGATTAATCAGGCAACATCGTAAGTGTCGCCTTTGTCCATGGAGGGTGGGGGGGGGGTGGGGGGGGGGGGGTTGTAATGGATGGGGGAAGAAGGGGAGAATGGTTGGTTGGTTGGTTGGTTGGTTGGGAGGGGTCTCCCTTGGGAGTAGAGAGACGGTTCCAGTACTGAGGAGAGAGAGAGAGAGAGAGAGAGAGAGAGAGAGAGAGATAGCTGAATAGTCTATCTCTCTCTCTCTCTCTCAGGACGATGGACAAGGGGAAAGTCAGAGAGAGAGAGAGAGAGAGAGAGAGAGAGAGAGAGAGATTGGCCTCTCAGGAAGATAGACGATAAACTATACATGAGGGAGAGAGAGAGATGAAGGGTCTCTCTTTCTCTCAGGATGGACGAGACAGGGAGATAGAGACAGACTTGAAAAAGGACGCCTTTCGTTCACTTAACCCTTGTGATGGGCGCCGCCCTCCTTCTTTTTCTTTTTTTTTCGCTCACAGAGATACTGGGAAAGTGAGGTATGCATTATGCATTCTACATCAATTCATACGTACACACACATGCTCATACATACATACATATGTGTGTGTGCTTATGCACGCAATTGCTAATGGGAGATTCCGGATATAATCGAAGAATTCGAAGTTTGAACAAGAGTAGAAGAGGAGGCCAAGAGAGAGGGTTTATCACAAAATAAACTTGAGAGCAAAACATACGAAAAAAATTAAATATAAAAAACAAGATAAAAATCAACAAGAGGTTCTTTTTTCTATTACAGATTTTTATTGCGGAGACAAGAATGAAACAGGTACTACATGAAACTCATGCAGTTTTCACTATTACCCAAGCTTGAAGTCTTGCAATGAAAAGCAACAATAAGAGGCAATCAAATGTAAAAGATAACGAAATAAAAAAAACTCTATTCGGAAGTCATACCATGACTACAAAACCCTCCATATTGTCCCTCAAGTCTAGAGGGAAAAATGGGGCCAATTCATTCTCCGATAACATCAGGGCTGAACTCGATAGCCATTCGTCTTTTTGATCAGCCCCTCCCCCTCCACCTCTCCCCCCTCCCTACACCCCTCCCTCACCCCAATCACCCACGTCCCAAAAATGGGTCAACAAAGGTGGGTCAACAAAGGTGGCTCTCCAGATATGGTCCCAACAATCGGGTCATCTGTTCCAGGGTGTAAATAATTCTTTTCGAAAAGTCCGCTGAGATATATAGAAAGGTGAAAAAAAAAAGTTTGATTTTATTACTATGATTTCTTTATACGGCCTTATATACAGATTTTAATATTGT
>NC_061087.1:105191171-105203671 GCF_015104395.2 Macrobrachium nipponense | reverse complement strand
TAAGTTAGCAGTCTGTAAAATCATTCCATATAAGCACGTAAAACTTAGCTCATAAGTTAGCAGTCCAAAAGATAATTAAAAAAAAAACAAAATAAAACTTAACTCCTAAGTTAACAGTACATAACATCATTCAGTATAAGAAGCTAAAACTCAACTCCTAAGTTAGCAGTCTGTAAGATTAATCAGTATAAGTAATTAAAACTTAGCTCATTAGTTAGCAGTCCAAAAGATTATTCTAAATAGACAACTTAACTTAATTCATAAGATAACATTCCTTAAGAAAGTCAACTCATAAGTTGTCAGTCCACAAGATAAATCAGTACAATCAGTTAAAACTTGACTATTAAGTTAGCAGTCCAAAAGACCTCTCAAAAATAAAAGTATAATACGAAGCCAACCAATCAACTAAATTCAACTTCCTAAATCATAAGTCTATCATCAAAGTATCCAGTATAGATATCTAAAAAACTCCAACTCCAAAGCTAAAACAGTCCTTACTAGAGTAGATTCACATCAACCGTGCATTTGACGTCTAGGCCAGTCCATTACGACACTCCTGATTGGCTGTTGATAAGCCACTCACAGGGCTGGAAACTCTCAGTCTCTGTCGAGCGTTCACATGGGTAGGATATATGCTCCACTGGCCTAGACGTCAAATGCACGGTTGATGAGAATCTACTATAACTTGTGACGACTACTAGACAAGCAACTAAAATAGCTCGACTCACTTGGGCAACTCGACGGTGAGGACGCCCTTGGGCTGGATCTCGACGCTCTTGCCCCAGAACTTCAGCTTCGGGTGGATGGAGCCGTGGAAGTTCCAGTGCTCGGAATCCGCGTAGAAAGAGGACACGGGCGGGTGGTGGGACACCTGCTCGCACACTATCCTGCGAAGTGAAGGGAGAGGAGGATTAAAGGTTAATACAACTACTACTACTACTACTACTACTACTACTACTTGTGCTTGGCTTTGTTCGTTTCCTATTATCTCATGTGAATCTGTATTGATCAATAACGTCTTCTCCTGTCACCTTCTGTGATTTCTTTTTATCTTCTGTCATTTCTTTGTAATATATTTATTAGTTATTTTATGTGTTATCCTCTAATTTCTGCCTTTATTAGTGGTGTTACCTCTAATCTTTTGTAATATCAATCTTTATTAGTTTATTAACTCCTATTATCTTTTGCAACTCCTTTCTTGGAAGCTAGAATTTCATGACAATGGCCTCTATAGGGTTATTAACATAAACAGGGCTCAAATTCTGAATATAATAATAATAATAATAAAATAATAATAATAATAATAATAATAATAATAATGATAATAATAATCAATAAAAAATAATTAATAATAATAATAATAATAATAATAAGAATAAATAATAATACTTAATAAATCAATAATAATAACAGTGCCTCAAAAGAATGTTTTTTTTCTAATCAGTAATGATAAGACCATTTCACTTAGTCTGGTTGGGATTATATAAATGTTAAACTTTAATATTATATTGGATTTTTTCTCTTCATTAGGCATTGCACTTTTCAAAAGTTTGCATTGCAGTTGAAAGGCAATTGTGGTTTGTTCCATTTGAATGGATGGAAATTGTAACAATAACAATAATACTAATAATAATAATAATAATAATAATAAAAATAACAATAATAATAATAATAATAATAATAATAATAATAATAAAATAATAATAATAATGAAGATAGTACACTATTCTAAAATCCTAACGGTTAAACTTAGGAGCAAGAGCCCGTGCTATTACAATGCAAGTTTGATCTAACAGGACCAACTGAAAGTTGTATATTAAAGAAGAATATTATTGTTCCAGAAGGCTGCTCCCCGTCGTGAAATCTGGAAAATGAAGATATTCAAATATTATAAAAGAAAATGTGCTGGAAAAACACCGTGAAAGCTATAAAATGAAATAATTGTAGATGATGCACTATCCTGAAATATAAGAGAAATGAGATGAGGAATTCGCACATTATCCTGAAAGTTAAAATAAGAGAGGAGAGTATTATCAGTAAAAGTCACATTATACCTTGAGAATAAGAGAACAAGTCATAATAACTTAATGTCGACCATTATCCTCAAAGTTGCACGGAAAGATATGCAACTGAAGAAGATAAAAAGTGCAGTCATTATGCATAATTAGCACTGCACTTTTATATTCTGAAACTTTGTCTTAAAATGCTATCCTTCAGCATGACACGTAGAAAAAGAACTTGTCAAAGAGAGAGAGAGAGAGAGAGAGAGAGAGAGAGAGAGAGTTTCAACGAATTGCTTTTTCATCTGCAAATCATTAGGGAAGGAAGGGGCATCTGGTAAGAGAGAGAGAGAGAGAGAGAGAGAGAGAGAGAGAGAGAGAGAGAGAGAGAGAGAGAGAGAGTAAACGCTTCAATGATTTACTTTTTCATCTGTAATTCTCCAAAGAGGAAACATCTGTTGAGTATGACAGAGAGAGAGAGAGAGAGAGAGAGAGAGAGAGAGAGAGAGAGAGAGAGAGAGAGAGAGAACGCTTCAACGTTTCCATCAGAAATTCTCCAGATTTTGCATTCATATCATTAATATCTTTAATTAAACCTTTCAGGGTCAAAATACTAAGGTCATCTGAGGTCACCCTCAGTTTGTTTTATGCAAAAGCCTTTTGGTAAGTTGGACCAATATCCTTATTTAGTCCATTGATGCAAATGCTGTTGGCTAAGTAAACCAGTGTCCTTGTAAGTTCGAGATAATATGTATGAAAAAAAGTTGCATAAACTTAAGCAAGACTCTTAATGGAGCTATCAGACCCACCTCTTGAAAGAACGGGAGATCAGAGGAGACAGGGAACACAGAAGCAGGGAGGAAATCCAATGCAAAGTTAGAGAACCACTAACCTGTTTACTTAAAGATACGAAAACTAAAAATTCTAATATTTTATAAAGAGCTAACGAACATTTTGTTAAGAAACTACGAATATTTTGGCAAGCAACTACGATTAATTTGGCAAGAAACTATGACTATTTTCGAAGAAAAAGAAGAAAAAACGAATACACGGCAGGAAACTAAGAATATTTCTACAAGAAATTACGAGTATTTCGACACGAAACTATGATCTAATTATGAAGAAGCTACGGATATTTTGGAACGAAACAAAGAATATTTAAAAAAGAAGAAGCGAATAATTTGACAACAACCTTCGAATATCTTGGGAAGTAAATGCGAATATTTTAAGAAACCATGAATATTTGGGCGAAAAAATACGTTTATTTTCCAAAAGAAACTGGAAGAATAATTTTTCAAGAAACTGGACGAATATTTCAGCAAGAAACTAGATGAATATTTTGTTTATTAACTGGACGAACATTTTGTCAAGAAAATGAACGAAAATTTTGTACAAAAATTGGACGAACATTTTGTCAAGAAATTGGAAGAACATTTGGTAAACAAACTGGACGAATATTCTGTCTAGAAACTGGACGAACATTTTTTACAGAAAATGGACGAACATTTGGTAAAGAAAATGAACGAAGATTTTGTACAGAAATTGGACGAACATTTTGTCAAGAAAATGAACGAACATTTTGTACAGAAATTGGACAAACAATTTGTACAGAAAATGAACGAACATTTTGTACAGAAATTGGACGAACATTTTGTACAGAAATTGGACGAACATTTTGTCAAAAAAAAATGAAGGAACAATTTGTACAGAAATTGGACGAACATTTTGTCAAGGAATTGGACGAACATTTTGTCAAGAAATTGGAAGAACATTTGGTAAAGAAGCTAGACAAAATGATAATTTTATAAAAAAATGGACGAACATTTGGTAAAGAAAATGAATGAACATTTTGTCCAGAAATTGAACGAACATTTTGTCCAGAAAATGAACGAACATTTTGCTAAGAAACTGGACGAAAATTTTGTCAAGAAACTGGACGAACATTTTGTCAAGAAATTGAATGATCATTTTGTAAAAGTAAAATAAATTGAAGGCTATTTTGCCAAAAAAAAATGGACGAACATTTTGTAAAAAAAAACTTGACGAACATTTTGTCAAGAAAAATGAATGAACATTTTGTAAAAAAAAAAAAATGGACGACTATTTTGTCAAAACAAATGAACGACTATTTTGTCAAGAAAATGAACGAACATTTTGAAAAAAAAACAAAAAAAAACTGGACGAACATTTCATTAATAAACAACGAAAACACGCTAGAGATATCACGGATTCGCCTCCAATACCAATGGATTCTATTGAATTTCGATCCAGGAGAGAGAGAGAGAGAGAGAGAGAGAGAGAGAGAGAGAGAGAGAGAGAGAGAGATTCCCGGCTCGTCTCTCTCTCTCCCGGGCACCCGGGGGATCGTCTCCGTCTTCCAATTTCAAAAGCCCAAATGACGTCGCCTTTCCGATACGCCTCTGCCATTTCCTTTATCTTCTTTATGCAGACTAAGTAATACGATTTTGTTCACCTCGGCTCGATGGGCAAAGAAGAGAGAGAGAGAGAGAGAGAGAGAGAGAGAGAGAGAGAGAGAGAGATTGGTATGTAAATACAAACACACACACACAAACACACACACACACACACGGTGGACTAACAGTTGGGTTTGTGTACTTTTTCCAGGTACGAAACCATGTCGTCCTATATTAAACAAATTATTTTTTATTAAATGTTTCATAATATTTTTCTTCATTACCCTTTTATACACTTTCATAATATGTGATGTTAGACTTACAGGCCTATAATTACTTGCCTCTAGTCTTGATCCACTTTTGAAAGTAGGGGTAATATATGCTAATTTGTGCTCATCATAAATCTTGCCTGTATCTACACTTTGTCTTAATAATATTGCAAGTGGCTTTGCGATAGAATGAACTACTTTCTTTAACAAAATAGCAGGGACACCATCAGGCCCAGCTGCAGCTCCATTTTTAATTTCATTAATAGCCTGCAAAATATCAGCTTCATTAATATCTATGTCTGCTAAATATTCACTATTTTCGTCCCTTACTTCTATATCAATATCTTACTATCAATTCTAGGAGGGAATTCTCTCTTATATCGTTCTGCCAATATGTTGCATATTTCCTTTTTTTCATCGTTAATCTCCCTTCAATTCTTAGAGGGCCTATTTCTATTCTTCTTCTATTAATCTTTTTTGCATAAGAGTACAATAGTTTGAGGTTTTGCTTGATATTTACTGGGGTTTTTTCTTCCAATTCTCGTTTTTCATTTTCTTCTGATTGAATAATCTTTTGTTCTGTATTTTCTATCTTACTTTTTAGTTCGATCACTTTCCATGCATTTTTTTCTTTTGCAAGACCTTTTTTCCACTTTCTGATTTTCTGGAATAAGATCCTTCTGTCTCTTGGTATGCATGACTGATATTTACTTCTCTTCTTCGGTATATATTTATCCACTATTTTCTTTAATATTTTGTATAGTATCTCCGTATTTACCTTCATATCATCACTCACGAAAATGTTATCCCAATCTTTGTTTAATTCTTCATTTATTTCTGACCATTTTATATTTTTACTGTAGAAGTTGGTATTTTCCATATCCTTCCCACTTTTTCATTTCTTGCTTATCTCTGTTTTCACTTGCTTTGGAATGGACTGTTAATTCTATGACATTATGGTCTGAAATACTCGCATTATAAACTATTATTTCTTTAACATAATTCACCTCGTTCACAAATACTAGGTCTAAAGTATTTTCCTTCCTTGTTGGCAGGTGATTTATTTGTTGAATGTTGTATTCTAGTAGCATATCTAATAGTTTTTCGATTGCCTCTTATCTTCTGCACTACTATTACTCTCTTTTTTATATGTATAAATACAACCTAAATCTCCTATTCGTTCTTTCCAGTCTACGAAAGGAAAGTTAGTCTCCAGATAGGAGAATAGTCCATTCCTTATGATTTCTACATATAACATCCAATTTTTCTATTATTGTGTTAAACTCTTTAGTATTGCGGGGGGGGGGGGGGGGGCGGGGGGGGGGGGGGGGGGGGGGGGGGGGGGGGGGGGGGGGGGGGGGGGGGGGGGGGGGGGGGGGGGGGGGGGGGGGGGAGGTAGAGATTGAAATGCAAATACACACAGAGAGAGAGAGAGAGAGAGAGAGAGAGAGAGCCTCCTCCTTCTCTTGCCCTTGATATCATCACCCAAGAGCTGGACAAAAGCCTACAATATGTTAGCTGGCCTCAGGTGACAAAGGCCTTCTTGTTCTCCAGTTGTGTCGTCCCACACCCCCCGGGATTAAAAAAGAAAGAAAATAAAAATAAAAATTAGAAGAAGAAGAAGAAGAAGAAGAAGAAGGGGAACAAAGAACACAAGGGCATCTCTGCAACATCGCAGAACCCGAGGGAGGGAAAAATATATAATGCTTCAAAAGGACACGGCCTCCCAGCGTGAGCTGGCATCAGCTGCGTCACTTCGTCAGAAGAACTTGAATGATAACAATGGTCATCTTTCTCGGGAGAGTTTCTAGCAAAGCGGAATAAAACCATTTTTTCAGATTTCACAACTAGTCTATAATCATAACTGCATTTGAGTAAAGGTTAATAATTTTTAAATTGGCATAGTAAAGGTTATTAATTTAAATTAGCATAGTAAAAGTTATTAATTCTAAATTGTCATTATATACAAGTATATATATATATATATATATATATATATATATATATATATATATATATATATATATATCAATTAACGTTTTATCTGGCTCATACTCAATCCATGACAACGTACGCAATATAAAAGATGCTACAATTTGCAATCATCTTCTGGAGATGTTTTTTCTTGATCTGTGAGCCTGACATCAAAGATAATGAGAGAGAGAGAGAGAGAGAGAGAGAGAGAGAGAGAGAGAGCTTACCTTACCTTACCTTACAGACCTTACATCTTGTTCGGGTTGCCCCAGGTCCCTCAGTGTGAGGCACCTCTAATGTCTACCAGAGAGTTGCTAGTGCATCTTCCGGTATATTTTGCATCTTCCAATTTTGGATGATCTGGGATGCAGCTTAGATATCTGTCGAGCTTATTCTTAAACACATCTACGCTCACTCCTAATATATTCCTCAGATGAGCTGGCAATGCATTGAATAGACGCTGCATTGCCGATGCTGGTGCATAGTGGATTAATGTCCTATGTGCTTTCCTTATTTTTCCTGGTATAGTTTTGTGCACTATTAATCTACCTCTGCTTGCTCTTTCTGATATTTTTAGCTCCATGATGTTTCCGGCTATTCCTTCTATCTGTTTCCATGCCTGAATTATCATGTTGCGTTCTCTTCTCCTTTCTAGACTATATAATTTTAAGGATTTTAGTCTTTCCCAGTAGTCAAGATCCTTAACTTTTATTCTAGATGTAAAGGACCTTTGTACACTCTATTTGTGCAATATCCTTTTGATAGTGTGGGTACCATATCATATTGCAATATTCAAGTGGACTACGAACATGTGTTTTATAAAGCATAATCATGTGTTCAGCTTTTCTTGTTTTGAAGTGCCGTAACAACATTCCCGTTTTTGCTTTACATTTTGCCAATAGAATTGCTATTTGATCATTGCATAACATGTTCCTATTCATCATCACACCAAGATCTTTAACTGCTTCCTTATTTGTGATTGTCTCATTATTAGGTCTCCTATATGCATATAGCTTTCCTTCTCTGTCTCCATAATTTATTGATTTAAATTTATCAGAGTTAAATGCCCTCCTATTTACCTCTGCCCATTCATATACTTTGTTAAGGTCTCTTTGTAGCGCGTTCCTATCTTCATCACAAGTAATTTCTCTACTTATTCTTGTGTCATCAGCAAAACTACTCACTACCGAGTCCTTAACATTACTGTCTATGTCTGCAATCATAATAACAAACAGTAATGCAGCTAACACCGAACCTTGTGGCACACCGGATATTACCTTAGCTTCATCCGATTTCTCATCGTTTGCAATAACTATCTGTTTTCTGTTTTGTAAAAATTCTTTTAACCATCTTCCTACTTTATCCACTATGTTATGTTTTCTCATTTTCTTCGCTAATATATTATGATCTACACTGTGTATAAAGCTTTTGCAAAGTCTAGATAAACCACATCTGTTTCATTTCCGCTTTTCATATTTTTGTATATGTTCTCACGGTGGACTAACAGTTGGGTTTGTGTACTTTTTCCGGGTACAAAACCATGTTGTCCTATACTGAACAAATTATTTTTTATTAAGTGTTTCATAATATTTTTCTTCATTACCCTTTCATACACTTTCATAATATGTGATGTTAGACTCACAGGCTTTTAATTACTTGCCTCTAGTCTTGATCCACTTTTGAAAGTAGGGGTAATATATGCTAATTTGTGCTCATCATAAATCTTGCCTGTATCTACACTTTGTCTTAATAATATTGCAAGTGGCTTTGCGATAGAATGAACTACTTTCTTTAACAAAATAACAGGGACACCATCAGGCCCAGCTGCAGCTCCATTTTTAATTTCATTAATAGACTGCACAATATCAGCTTCATTAATATCTATGTCTGCTAAATATTCACTATTTTCATCCCTTACTTCTGTAACATTATCTTCATTATCAATTCTAGGGGTTTTTTCTTCCAATTCCCGTTTTTCATTTTCTTTGGATTGAATAATCTTTTGTTCTGCATTTTCTATCTTACTTTTTAGTTCCATCATTTTCCATGCATTTTTTTCTTTTGCAAGACCTTTTTTCCACTTTCTGATTTTCTGGAACAAGATCCTTCTGTCTCTTGGTATGCATGACTGATTTTTACTTTTCTTCTTCGGTATATTTATTTATATTCACTATTTTTCTCTAATTATTTTATACTTAAATCTACGTATTTTACCTTTAATATCCGTCACTTTATATTGGTTTACCTTGTAGATTAGTTGTATTTTCCATATCCTTCCCACTTTTTCATTTCTTGCTTATCTCTTGTTTTCATTTGCTTTGGAATGGACTGTTAATTCTATGACATTATGGTCTGAGATACTCGCATTATAAACTATTATTTCTTTAACATAATTCACTTCGTTCACAAATACTAGGTCTAAAGTATTTTCCTTTCTTGTTGGCAGGTGATTTATTTGTTGAATGTTGTATTCTTGTAGCATATCTAATAGCTTTTCGAATTGCCTCTCATCTTCAGCACTACTATTACTCTCTTTTTTATATATATAAATACAACCACAATCTCCTATTCGTTCTTACCAGTCTACGAAAGGAAAGTTAAAGTCTCCGGATAGGCGAATAGTCCAGTCCTTGTGATTTCTACATATATCATCCAATTTTTCTATTATTGTGTCAAACTCTTTAGTATTAGGGGGTCTATATATTACTATGTTCATTAATTTTTCAGATTCAAATTCTACCGCTATTAGTTCACATTCTGAGTTACTATATTTTCATATCTATTTTCCTTGTTTTTTGTGGTCTTTCCCATAGATCGCGGTTCCCCTTGATCCTATTTTTTCTATCTGATCTATAAGTTTGGAACTCTTTTATTTGATCGTCATTCCCAGTCTCTTGGGAATACCAGGTTTCACTTGTATTCATTATATCTATTTTCTTTTCAATTTGGGTTAGCTCTTCTAAGTACTCTATTTTCCTTTTTGAGTTACTCGTAACTAAACCCTGCGCATTCTCCTTCATTTAATATGGGTAATAATAAGGATTTTCCCATGTCTCTTTCCTGTTCTGGTATGTTGTTCTTTTCTTCATTTCCAGAAATTCTGACATTAAAAAATCCCACTTTTCTAAAATATTTGATCTTCCTTCATCATAACTATTCATTTTGTGTCTGAATCTTTTTTTTTCTCCGTATCTGCAATATCCCCTAGCATCGTACAAACAGTATTTATCTCTTGAGCTGTAGTATCTTGGAGCTGATGCTTGGAAATTCTTTGCTGACATTCCATATCGCGGAGAGAGAGAGAGAGAGAGAGAGAGAGAGAGCAAAAGAAGGGCCGTTAAGGCGAATCAAGTCCACTGTATTCAAGTCAACTTTGCTACTATAAAAATAAGTAAGAAAAGATCTGTGATCCTGACATTAAAAATAATGACAGAAAAAGAGAGAGAGAGAGAGAGAGAGAGAGAGAGAGAGAGAGAGAGAGAGAGAGAGAGAGAGAGAGAGAGAGAATAAAAAAAGGCAAACGACCAACAGAAAGTCCATTAAGACCAATCACGTCCGACATCCGCTAGTAAACTTTGCCAATATAAAAATGAGTTAGAAAAAAAAAACGAAAAAATAAAAACAATGCTTTATTCTGCCAATCGTGAGTGATTGGTTACCCTCTCTAAAAACATCCAGAATTTCTACCCTTGGGCGAAATGCTCGCTTTTGCTAAAGGGGAAAATAAATCTTTGCACTCATTCCTCGCCGAAATGTTTCACTAGGAACTCAAATCTCCCCCACCCCCACCCCCCCCTCGAAATCCAATACCTCAGAAACAGAAGAGAAGTAAAATATTTATGTCTGGCATATTGATGGGTCGCTCTGAGTGCTCCGATAACCGATATATCAAAGAGATGGAATAGCGCCTGATTTTATTTTTATTTATCTCTTTTTTTTTGTTTTTTTTTTTTTCATGAAGAGTGGGAGTTTTGGATTTGAGGACGAGGAATACGGGATTTGGTAGTGCAAGTAGTTGAGTCAGTTATGTATGTGTACGTATGTGTGTATATATAAATAAATATATAAATGCACACACACACACACACACACACACACACCACACACACATATATATATATATATATATATATATAATATATATATATATATATATATCTATATCATCCGAGCTACAAATGTCCTTTAATATCTAATTCGCTCTACCTCGGAATTGATATATTTTCATATATGTGCCGAAGGGGAATTTTTAGTTGATAATAATTTCGTCCCCTCATGGGATCGAACCACCGTCCAGTGGACGAGAACGAAATCAGGAACGGCCAGTGACGTTATCCAGTCGGCCAACATGTGTGTTTGTGTATGTATGTGTGTGTGTGTGTGTGTGTGTGTGTGTGTGTGAGGATGATGTTGTAGCAGGCCTAGGCTGGAAGAACACAATTGAATTTGATTAAGTGAAAAGTGCTCAGGAAATATAGCATTATAGCATTTCCTTCATTTGAAAAGTATACATGAACTAAACTGAATATAGGATTTAGGCCAAAGGACAAGCACTGGGAACTATGAGGTCATTCAGCAGCGCTGAAACGGAAACTGACAGTAAAAGGCTTGAAAGGTGTAACAGGAGGAATGAATCAACTGATAGGAGAAGGTGGAAAGTAAGATGGAAGGAAGAGAAAAGGAGGTACAGTAAAAGGAATGAAGGGGGTTGCAGGTAGGGGCCGAAGGCACGCTGCAATGAACCTTAAGTAAAGCTTACAGTGTACCACGTGAGATGCACTGACGGCAATAACCCTCCCTACTGGGGAGAAGTATACATGTACGGATTATTGTTAAGCAAAATGTACAGTAGGCCTAGTTCTGCTGTAGAAGAATACAATGATTAAGTTTAATTTACAGAGAAAATGTAACAAGGGCTGTATAATTTGGCAATATTTCCTTACAAAAGAAAAAGAAAAAAAAATTAACTATGCTATCCACACAAGAAAGATATCATAGGCCTATACAAATTAGAAATACTTTTTGTGATAAAGAGAGAAGCCGATGTTTCAACTTCACTCATCATCAAATTCTTATTTACAGTTGTCTCTGAAGTTATAACTTCCTCCAGGTGGGAAGCACGAAGTTAAATAGCTAATACACCCCAAGTAACTTCTTTCAATATCAAAATCACCAAGAAGATGGAGATAAGTGATTCTGCTTCGACCTTTCATCGGTTCTAAATTTAACGATCCGTTAATCAAAAAAAAAAAAAAAAAAAAACACACAATAATGACGAAATAAAATAAAGTATTGGCATAAGAAAACTGAAATCTTGATCGAAGTCATTTTACTTCTCTCTCCTTCTTACCTGTTATAGATGAAAAGAAAATTTACCCTTTCATACATGCAAAAAGTATGTAAACTGACTTAAAACGCCTGTGGTGTTTGCGCATGGTAACACTGCGTTCAGGCTTTAAATAGTTACGCTATGTGTAAGTTTTAGGTAAATAAAAGGATATCTGGGAGTACATTTGCAACTGAAAAGTGTTTTAAGAAATTACAGTATGCGAATTACACCGTTAATATTCGAAATAGGATATTATTATTATTGTTGAATGTAAGCAATGTAACTATTTAAAGCCCGGGACGCAGTGTTACCATACGCAAACACCACAGGCGGATGGACAGATGAAAAAAAACAGAGTATAGTTATATATATCTCCAAAGACAGAAAGAAACCATTACATTTCACCGCCTTTCTCCCTTGTGATGATTTATAAGTCTTCATTCATGAACAGGTAAATGCTTAAGCCTAATTTCCTCCAAATACTTCATTTATGAAACAGGTAAACATTTCAGTT
>NC_061087.1:105175787-105183171 GCF_015104395.2 Macrobrachium nipponense | reverse complement strand
TTTTCTTAATGGCGTCCTCTTCTTTCATGGTAATGGGAACTCATGAAGGCTTTGTAGTACAGCTTGATATTATCCTGGGGGCGGGGCTGCGGGCTCTCACTACCGTACCATTTCTCCAGGGCTGTGCGGACTTCCTTGCTGATTAATTTATTTGAGTACCCATTATTCACAAGTACTTGGGAGGCGCGGTCGAGTTCCTGGTGAGTGTCCTGCCAGGTTGAGCAGTGGGAGAGGGCCCTCCTGACGAAGGCCCTGACGGTGGTGCTTTTGAATCTGGCGGGGCACTCGCTGTCTCCGTTGAGGCAAAGTCCTAAATTGGTTTTCTTTGTGTAGACTGAAGTACGGAGACCGTCTTCCGTCTTGCTTACAAGGACGTCGAGGAAGGGGAGCCGATCGTCGGAGCTGCGTTCGACTGTGTAATTCAGCACACTACACTGCTGAAATGCTAGACGGAGGGCTTCTACCTCATCCTCGGCGTCGACTTGCACAAAGATGTCATCAGCGCAGTGAATGCTGCAACAAATGCTGTGCACCTCCCGCCCATACAAGGAGACTACAGCCTGGGTTTATTTATATGGCAATGTAAAAAACCCACAAACAAGGAAAAACCCCCAAACCCCCTCCGGCCGATCATCAGCCAGACGCCCGCCCCTACGTAACGCCTTGGCTAAACGCCTCAACCAAATTTTGACCCTTACGTCCCGAGTCGGTACAGCCTGCAGTCTTCGGCAGAGTTCTTAGAAGCCATCAAGGACGCCCCTGGTACCGGGATTATCGCCTCGCTGGATGTAGAGTCCCTATTTACGAACGTGCCTGTCGACGAAACCATAGATATAATCCTTGATCGTGTCTACAGGAATCAGTCGACGGCGCCCCTCAACATACCGGAAGCCTCGCTCCGTACGCTGCTGGAGATATGCACCAAGAAGGCCCCTTTCTCCACCCACCGTGGCCAGATGTTCCGCCAAAAGGACGGCGTGGCGATGGGCTCCCCACTGGGGGTTCTCTTCGCTAACTTTTATATGGGCACCGTGGAGGAACGGGTCTTCGCCAGGATGCAGCAACCCCGCAGATATGGACGTTATATTGACGACATCTTTGTGCAAGTCGACGCCGAGGATGAGGTAGAAGCCCTCCGTCAAGCATTTCAGCAGTGTAGTGTGCTGAATTACACAGTCGAACGCAGCTCCGACGATCGGCTCCCCTTCCTCGACGTCCTTGTAAGCAAGACGGAAGACGGTCTCCGTACTTCAGTCTACACAAAGAAAAACCAATTTAGGACTTTGCCTCAACGGAGACAGCGAGTGCCCCGCCAGATTCAAAGCACCACCGTCAGGGCCTTCGTCAGGAGGGCCCCTCTCCCACTGCTCAACCTGGCAGGACACTCACCAGGAACTCGACCGCGCCTCCCAAGTACTTGTGGAATAATGGGTACTAAAACAAATAAATTAATCAGCAAGGAGTCTGCACAGCCCTGGAGAAATGGTACGGTAGTGAGAGCCCGCCCGCAGCCCCGCCCCCAGGATAATAATCAAGCTGTACTACAAAGCCTTCATGAGTTCCCATTACCGTGAAGAAGAGGACGCCATTAAGAAAAATTATTTCCGATAATGTATCCCCGACTGACGACACCAAGAATATCGACCTAATCATATATTACCAGAAATCGGAGGACGCGCGATCTTATTATGAAAAATAACCCCTCTCACAGTACGAGAACCCCTGAAGCAGACGCATGTAGTGTACCAATATACATGCCCAGTCCGCGAATGTCAGCGGCGCCTACGTAGGTATGACTACCATGCGAGCTGTCGAAGAGACTCTCGTGCCACGCCCAAGAGGGGGCTATAAAGAATCACGCCCGCACCAAACATCACGAGGCCATCTCCCGAGGATGTCATCATAAAGAAACACGAAGATCATCGGGAAGGCCCTGATGCCCGTCGGTTGCGCCTGCTGGAGGCGCTACTCATCCAGCAAATAAAACCTACTCTGAATACGACGCAGGAAGAATTTCTCCTCCCTACGAGTATGAGAAGACCTGCCACCAACAATGACACCACCGATCATGACAACTCTATGGATGACAACGCCCCCGAACGAGGTACTCCTGCAGCCGATGGAAATCAAAGTAGCCGTGACGTCCCACAGCGTAGCGCAACGCCCATCAATGTTACAGCGCCGCTTCAGGAGGTCCAGGCGGCTGCAGGATATGCTGCAACGCAACCATCGGCCCGAAGAAGTGGCTTGAGACCTGGCTCAGGCAGCCAATGAAAACAAGACTCACCGCCACCAGCCAATAGGAGACAAGCATGGGGCAGACCCCCTGCTGTCAACCACAGATATAAGGAGGACGGACACCGCACCAAGATCAGTCCACCCTCAGCTTCCCAGCCCGAGGATGTCTGGCAGCTCCAGACGAAAGCTCGCTTTAAGAAGAGAGAGAGAGAGAGAGAGAGAGAGAGAGAAAATCGTTAATGACTTTGATGACTATGGTATCATAGTTTATCTGTAAAATTCAAATATATACACCTATTTTGACCCTGTATTTTACCATGACCTCTATAGGCGCTCTACTAGCCTGTTTAAGTAGCACTGAAAAAGCCGCTATTCGCAAAATAGAGAAGAATCTCTACAAGTGTACGCTGCTGCAGTAGCCATTTTAACTAATAATAATAATAATAATAATAATAATAATAATAATAATAATAATATAGTAATAATAATAATAATAATCTATATGTGGCACTTCTTGTATAAGTTTAATTATAAGAAGTCGAAGATATCATTTCAAAGGAATGAATCTTTTAATCACTTATCTGTTGAAACATTCTTAAATGCAATCTTAAATCGAAATTCTGATATCTTTTTATTTATGGACGAATTCAAAACGGACCCAATAATAAAATATCTATCAGTTTTTCATATCTATTTATGAAACATTTCATTTCAATTCAATTACAAAAAGACGGATATCTCTTACCAAAATATGAATTATCATTCTCGGTCCTAAAAAAATATTTTTAAATGCAATTTTTAAATCGGGTTTCTGATATTTATTTTAATTTCAGACGAATTCAAACTGACCCAAGAATGAAAAATGATCCCTCTATCATATTTTACGAATGAAACGGTTGAATGAATTCCATCCTTCTGAATGAATTCAACCTCTCAGTCACATCTGTGGCTGTCACCAGTCAACATTTGTATTCCACGAGAAATCCGGTAGTTTTATCAGGCTGCTCTCATAGGATTGATTGATTGATTCGCTCGCGCTGGCGTCGTATCGTTGCGTTTAATCTCGAAATTATATTTTTTGTCTATTTCAGATCGTTGATATAAAAGAGATCTGGGGATAATAGAAGTTCGTAAACTCTATTTGAAATATTTTCTGATCAACAGTACCGATGCTATCGATGTCTCTCTCTCTCTCTCTCTCTCTCTCTCTCTCTCTCTCTCTCTCTCTCTCTCTCTCTCTCTCTCTACTTAATTTTAGTTCTCTCTCTTTCAACAATTCTATTTCTTGATAACGTCCAATAATCTCTCATCTTCCCTCTTTATGATCCGGTAAAGGAAGTCTCTCTGTCTCTCTCTCTGTCTCTCTCTCTCTCTCTCTCTCTCTCTCTCTCTCTTCTTGATCCCATTTCTTGACTTCTTGACAAGGTGCACGTATATATCTCTCTCTCTCTCTCTCTCTCTCTCTCTCTCTCTCTCTCTCTCTCTCTCTCTCTCAACAATTATATTTCTTGGCAAGGGGCAAAAATCTCTGATCCTCTCTCTTTGTACTTAGCTTCGTCAAAGATAAATCTCTCTCTCTCTCTCTCTCTCTCTTCTCTCTCTCTCTCTCTCCATCATCGCCAAAAGGCGGAAAGCTATCTATATTCAATACGCCAAACGTCCTCAATTAAGCGATGCTGACAGTTCAATTTCCAAATGGTAATGGATAGGAAGGAGAGTGCGAACGTATTCTGTTGACTTTTTCTACCGTTGTAATGCAGCTGAGCGCATGCGCGGATTGTGTGTGTGCGTGTGTGCGTGTGTGTGTGTGCGTGTGGGTGTGTGCGTGTGTGTGTGTTTGTGACCAGTATTTCCTTTCTTATAAAGTTTATATTTACTATAACTTACTCTTTAACTAATCACTATAGAATGTCAGTGAAGAGGCAGAGAATACGATCTAATTATTGTTACGATAATTTACGGTTTACGGTTTGCTTAAAGATCAATTTTACAGTAAACAGAATACTTATTTCTTTACTTTAAGTTGAAGAGGCAGAGATTATTTAACAATAATATACGGTTCACGGTTGGCATAAATATTAATTTTACTGTTAACAGAATAGATGTTTCTTTACCTCAAGTTAGTGGTTTTTGCGCTTTTCCGTCTTCTTTGTTAAATACTTTTCATTTTGATTTACTTTTTAATCCAATAATAATAATAATAATATAATAATAATAATACCAACAGCAACAACAACAACAACAACAACAACAATAATAATAATAATAATAATAATAATAATAATAATAATAATAATAATAATAATAATAATAATAATAATAATAATAATAATAATAATAATCTAATGATTCCGGGATTCAGGTTATGGATAACGTGAAAGGAAAATATTTGCTATTTTATGCAAAGTACTCAGTAATGCAATAAATTTATTGGAGACGTTGTCTTTATGTTACAGGGCTCGCTTTCCATTACGTAACCACGTAACGGAACTGTGACGTCATTCAAGATGTATGGCATCAGTGAGCGTTCTTATTACATACACACACACACACGCACACACAGGTTATGTCGAATGCAGTGTACATTCAAGCAAAAAGCTGACCGTATACGATGAACCTCACACTATAGAAAATTAAACAGAGGTATTTTAATGTTGACCAAACATGAAATATTCATTTAATTAGAAAAATAAAAAGTTGTTTCCCTTTCACTAAACTTTTGGTAAATTGATATCATATCCCTCACTGATTAAAATGTCCTGGCGACAAAATCAGTGTCGCCAAATGGGAGGGGCTGTGGTGGCTTTGGCGCCAAAACGGCCGTGCCGAAAGTAAATATGTATATTATATATTTAAATATATATATATTTATTGTATATAGTATATATATATATATATAGATATAATAATATATATATATATATATGACTGGTAAAAACGTTCTGTTACAAGAGAATTCCATCTGATAAAAGGAGCCCACAAAAACGCCAAAGTATAGAAAGTAAGTACTATATTTCAGAGACTGCTGTCTCTGAAATATAGTACTTACATTCTATATTTTGGCGTTTTTATGGGCTCCTTTTATTAGATGGAATTCTTTCTCTCTCTCTCTCTCTCTCTCTCTCTCTCTCTCTCTCCTCTCCTCTCTCTCTCTCTTATATACTATATATTTTTTGTTGAATACCAAGGAAGTCGAGAGGGAGAAGAGGAGGAGAGAGAAGAAGGAGAGGAGGATGGGGGCCTAGAGGAGAGAAGAGAGCGAGAGATTAGGGGAGGGGGAAGGAGGAAGGAGGAGAGGAGAGAGAACCAATACGAACGTTTTTCTTTCTTCCAGCAAGACAAAGCGAAACGATCACGGTACACCACCAAGAGAACAGAAGCACAAACAATCTTTATCGACAGCAAAAAATTTTTCCTTACAAGAAACGGAGCAAAAACCCGTCTCGGAATCTTGAAGGATAAAGAGAAAAGACCGCATTTATTGTCAGCTGTTCCAGGAAAACCCAATTTTTCGCAATGTGCGTCCAAACTGCTTTGCTGTTTTTTTTTTTTTTTTTTTTTTCGGCATTAGGATAAAAACGTTTTCTGATGTTCTCAGGAACGTCTGCTGCTCTTTTCCTTTTGTCAGGGGGGAAAAAGGGGGGAAAATGCGAATATTATTCCAAAAGAAGTGGCGATGGTGAATGTTAAGAAGGAAAGGGGAATAATATAGGAAGAGGTTCAAATAACGATAGACACATTTCCTGGTTTTTCGCCACGCCAGTTCCTTTGAAGAAAGAAAGAAAAAAAAAATTTCATTTAAAATTTTTTTTCCTGGGTTATCAGCAAGACAGTTCCTTTGAGAAAAAAAATTTTCATTTAACATTTTTTATCATATAAATTGGTTTTAGATACGTAAATGAATTAATCTACTTATCGTAGTAATTTTTAAAAAATAAACAAAAGGAAGATATAAAATATGATAAAATAGTGTTATTCATATAGTAAGTGATATTGTAAAAGAGACATTTCTTATCATAGCAATTGGTTTTATTGACATAACATAGTTAATCTACTTATCGTAGTAAATTCTCAAAAAATAAATATAAGGAAGATATAAAATATGATAAAATAATATTATTCATATTGTAAGTGATATTGTAAGAGACATTTTATCATAGAAATTGGTTTTAGAGACAAAATAATTAATCTGCTTATCGTAGTAAATTCTTTAAAAATAAATATAAGGAAGATATAAAATATGATAAAATACTACTATTCATACTTTAAGTGATATTGTAAAAAGAAATGTTTGTCATATAGATTAGTTTTAGATACAAAAAAAATTAGTTTACTTTTATAGTAAATTCTTTAAAAATAAATATAAGGAAGATATAAAATATAATAAAATAGTATACTATTCATACTGTAAGTGATATTGAAAAAAAGATATATATCGTGAGATATAAACAGCAATAATAATGAATACTTCAATATTACCTTTATTTATCATAATAACAGGTTCAACGAATATATAATTAGATAAGAAAGGAATATACGAGAAAAACTTAAAAAAAAATTAAATACATTTTTGATTATATGTACGGGTTTTCTGACGGGAGAGGTTACAAAAAATGTACAATATGGTATCTGTACATAATGGCTTTTAAGCCTCCATTTCCCATCCCTCTAATTTTTCTACTTAACACAATAAACGGCCACTTTTCTGAGCACCCTTAACTTATGAGTTAGCTAACCCCTTTCCACTCTTGTAACATCCTGATCCGCTTCAAAATTCAGCTATTTCTTCAAAGAATTACTCCATTCAAGCCAGACGGTAGTTTCCCAAGGCAGCATCACCTCTCTAGTTTCATCTTTCATTCAAAGACCCATTTCCTCATTAACCTACCTCTCAGCCCATCTACTTCCCTCTAATACATATTCTTTTTCTCCCTGGCGTGGTCGTGGAAATTCATTCTTTTAAATTTGCATGAGGTTTGGTTTGGCCATTTTTTTCCTAATTTTTTTTTCAATGGTTGCTTTTCGTATATTCCCTGTATACTTTCACTTGACGTTTTTGCTGGTAACTATATATTATATATATATATATATATATATATATATATATATATATATATATATATATATATATATATATATATATATT
>NC_061087.1:105160787-105170787 GCF_015104395.2 Macrobrachium nipponense | reverse complement strand
TTCTTAAAGCTGCTTGCTGGGCTGGCTGACTGTCTGCTACAATTGATACTGCTTACAGATCCTCTGGTAGGTCGTGGGCGAAAGTTGCCAATAATGGCTGTCGAAGAGAAAACCAAAAAGTGAAGTTTTTTTTAAGGGGGGGGGGGGGGGGGGGATTTTCGAAGTTTTTCTTTTTTACCATCTGCTGATCGTGCCTCGAGTTTGACGTCTGTTCTCATAGCGGAGTTTATTGAAGCATCCAATTCTTTCTCGTTTTGATATTCTGCGAGTTTTGTATTTTCAGGTTACCCCTGTTGGTTTATTCTCCGTTTTTCCAAGTTATTCCTGTTTCATTTATTCTGTTTTTTCAAGTTATTTCTGTTCATTATTTATGTTTTTCCAAGTTGTTTCTGCTCATTTATTCTGTTTTACAAAGTTAGTCCTGTTCATTTATTCTGTTTTTCAAAGTTAGTCCTATTCATTTATTCTCTGTTATTCAAGTTATTCCTGCTCATTTATTCACTGTTATTCCAGTTATTCTTGTTAATTTTTTTATGTTTTTCCAAGTTATTGTTCATTTATTCTGTTTTTCAAAGTTATTTTTGTTCTTTTGCTCTCTTCTTTTTCAAGTTATTCCTGTTCATTTATTCTCTTTTTCCAAGTTATTTCTGTTCATTTATCCTCTATTATTCAAGTTATTCCTGTTCATTTACTGTGTGTTTTTCCAAGTTATTCCTGTTCATTTACTGTGTGTTTTTCCAAGTTATTCATGTTCATTTATCCTTTGTTATTCAAGTTGTTCCTTTTCACTTATTTTCGTTTTTTTTCAAGTCATTCCATGTTCACTCGTTCTCTTATTAAAGGTATTCCTATCCATTTATTCTCTGCTTTTCAAAGACATCCCTATTCATTTATCCTTCGTTCTCCTATGTCCTGGTTCTCCGTGGAGCTCCTTAATTAAAAAATCCAATTACCTACTTATCTAAAATACTTCTCTATTTTGACGCAACTTCAAGTCCTCCCACTTCCTTCATTCCCTAAAAATATTCGAGTTTTCCAAATTCCCTTCTTGAACGCATCAAAACGCCTCCAGTTCTCCTTCATGAACGCAGCCTGTTCATCCCTAACAAAAGAACTCAATCCTTATAACAGCTCCTCATTTTCCTGATAGGATAATCTTCTACCAGCCTCCTACCGCAGGGTATCCTTCATGGAGGGGGAAATCCTTTGTAGTTTCTGAGTAATGCTCATGAACAGCAATTCAGGAGAGAGAGAGAGAGAGAGAGAGAGAGAGAGAGAGAGAGAGAGAGAGAGAGAGAGAGAGAGAGAAGAAGGATCTGACATTAACAGTAGGAATGAGAGAAGGGGAAAAAATTGTCGAGACAGAGAGAACTGGGGGTGAAAATCTGCAACACTGCTGGGAATCTGAGATAAAAGGAAGGAAAAATTAAATGCTGGGAAAATGAAGAGATCAGACTTTTTCCCCTTTCTAAAATGGCGGTGAGATTAACCGGCGACGGAGCATTAAATGCTGCTTAGAGACCAGAATTAGGACAGGGAAAATTATGCCTGGGAAAAGGAAGATATCAAATTAAGGACGAGGGAAAATTAAATGCTGGGAAAACGGTGAGAAGAACCAAAATTATATCGAGGGAATTAAATGCTGGGACGGAGATTATCAAATTAAGGCGAGGGAAATTAAATGCTGGGAAACTTGAGAGACCAGAATTAAGGACGAGGGAAAATTAAATGCTGGGAAAAAGGAAGATATCAGAATTAAGGACGAGGGAAAATTAAATGCTGGGAAACTGAAGAGATTAGAATTAAGGACGAGGGAAAATTAAATGCTGGGAAAAACTGGGAAGAGATTCAGAATTAAGGACGAGGGGAAAAATTAAATGCTGGGGAAACTGAAGAGATTTAAGAATTAAGGACGAGGGAAAATAAATGCTGGGAACTGAAAAGATTATTGAATTAAGGACGAGGGAAAATTAAATGCTGGGAAACTGAAGAGATTAGAAATTAAGGACTGGGAAGGAAAATTAAATGCTGGGAAAAATTGGAAGATTCTCGAATTAAGGACGAGGGAAAATTAAATTCTGGGAACTGAAGAGATTAGATTAAGGACGAGGGAAAATTAAATGAAGCTGGGAAATCTGAGGAGATTCAGAATTAAGGACGATTAAAATGCTGGGAAACTGAAGAGATTAGATTAAGGACGAGGGAAAATTAAATGCTGGGGAAACTGAGAGATTAGAATTAAGGCTAGGGAAAATTAAATGCTGAAAAAGGAGAGATTAGAATTAAGGACGAGGGAAAATTAAATGCTGAACTGAGAGATTAGAAATAAGGCGAGAAAAATTAAATGCTGGGGACCGAGATTAGAATTAAGGACGAGGGAAAATTAAATGCTGCGGAAACTTGAGAGAAATAGGAGATTTGGATGGAAAATTTCTGGGAAAAAAGGAGATATCAGAATTAAGGACGGGGGAAATTAAATGCTGGGAAACTGAAGAGATTAGAATTAAGGACGAGGGGAAAATTAAATGCTGGGAAAAATAAAGATTTCAGAATTAGGGACGAGGGGAAAATTAAATGCTGTGAAACTGAAGAGATAAGAATTAAGGACGAGAGAAAACTAAATGGTGGGAAAATGAAGAGATCAGATTTATTATCCCTCTTAAAAAGAACGTAAATTAACTACAAGGGAAGAATTGATGAGTTTTGTTTTTCTAACCTTTCAGTACTAAAATAGCACCATTTAGCCCCATAAGCCTGCCTCTATTATGCCTAATTATATAATAACTAGCAAACATATGTATACAGAAATTATGTATGAAAATTCGTAAAGTAACTAAGTCTACGGGCACAACCAGCCTCGTTTCACGGGCAGAGCCACCTCTATTTCAGGGAATCCCTTCAAACCCCACCCCCTTCAGAGGATGTGGGGGTTAGGATGAAACCCCATTATAAACCATCTTCGGGGTCCCCCTTATAACCCTGCCAAGTTTCATGTCCATCAGACCAGCCGTTTGGCCGTGATTGAATGACAGACGGACGGACAAACATTACGCCCATTATAGTAAGATATTCATTCCTATTTAGCAAATGTGTAACAGTATCTACTTGACCTGTCAATCACAGTTGAACACTATTGGAAGTATGATACCGAACTTCCCTTCCAACTCTGATTGATTGATTGATTTATGAAGTTGAAGCTGACAAACCAAGCACTGGGGCACTATAGTCCATTCAACTGTTACACAGTGAAAAGAGGGAGTTAGAGCGGATGGACAGCAGAAAGAGATCCAGAAGATAATGGATACTAAGTGCGAGGGTCGACAGGTTGAAATGGGAGAAAACATAAGTTAAATTAAGAGGTAAAAGTTAGAGAGGTTGGTAAGCAAGGAAAAGGCTAAAAAGTGGGTACAGCTAAAGACCGAAGGGATGCAGCAAACTCCCTTTAGTAATGCCTACAGTGCACCAAGCGGGATACACCGATGAAATACCTGCTCCTCGAACACGAGGCAGACGATGGATTTGGAAACGCAGAAGAAATCAAGAGTTCCAGCATCAGGAAGCTAATATTATCATGATACGAAGTGTGGAGATTGATAATGAATTTCTTAAGTCATCTCCTATAAGACAAGAGTTTTATTTAGTAATGAATAAGTAGGGAAAAAGAGAAGATAGAGCATTAACAGAGATGGGGAACACTGAAATGAAGATATATAACAATGAAAGGAATAAATAAACTGACAGAATAACTGAGAAAATTCAATACGAATTTCCCCCAATTTCAGAATTTAGTCTAAACAGCCAAGAGCACAGAGAAGTCAATAGAAAAAGAATGCATGACAGAAACAAAAAGAAATCAATTATTCATGAAAAAAAAAAAAAAAACACGAGAACATAATAATGAAACTGAAACAAGTTTCTCCGAGGACACTCGAGTTTCTCTCGACCTCTTTTCTTGGTCCCATTCAGAAGACATCGAAGTTTTGCGCAAATTAACAATTGTTTAATGAGTTTCGTATTTTTTTTTTTTTTTTTTTTTGAGATGGGTGACAGGGTTGGGTATTGGGGTGGGAGTGAGGTGGGGGAATGATACAAATCAGGTAATTGGTCTACTGGGAGGGCGGGGGGGGGGGGGATTGGAGGGTGAAACTGGGGGAGATTGTGGATTGGTGGAGATTAGGGGAGAATGGTGGAAACTGAGGGAGATTGGTGGAGACTGAAGGAGACTGGTACTGACAGGGGTTAGGGTGAAACTGGTGGGAATTGGAGAATGGTGGAGATTGGTGGAGACTGAGGAAGATTGGTACTGATAGGGGTGAAAGTGGGTGGAGGTCAATGAGGACGAGAGAGAGAGCAGAGAAGAGCAGAGAGACGGAGCAAGAGAGAGAGAGAGAGAAGAGAGAATACTTTAACGGATTACTTTTACCTGAAATTCACCAGAGAGAGAGAGAGAGAGAGAGAGAGAAGAGAGAGAGAGAGAGAGATTGGTCCAGACAAATATTGCCCCCTAGAGTGCCATCGGCGGAGTCTAAGACGAGACGAATGGTTATCGAAAGTGGCACTTTTATCAGGAAATAAGCCAGTTTTGCCCTACAAGGTATCATATTTGAGTGCCAAATGTATTTCATATTGGAAATTCACATATATTATTATTATTATTATTATTATTATTATTATTATTATTATTATTATTATTATTATTATGTGGCATATATTGCAAGAAAATGTGACAAACAATCCAAGTTCAAATACTGTTTAAGACGATAATCAATATAAAAACATATGTACAATATATATATATATATATATATATATATATATATATATATATAGATATATATATATGTGTGTGTGTGTGTGTGTGTGCGCACAAACACACACACATATATTCATACATAATTATACACATACATGCATACATAAATTAACAATATTCTCAATTGAAACAGACGCCAATATAACGGTTATGTCTAGTCCTATCGATTTTATATCTTAGAACGGAAGATCGAAGACAAAGTAATATATCTGATAGAAAAGAAAAGAGAAGTTATATATGGTCTTTTCAAACATCATACCTATAGCAAACCTCTATACCTATTTATGAGTTTTACCAAATCCATATAATCGATATTAAACGATAACAATTGTAGTTCGTTACATTTACATACTCGTCAATACGCACAATTAAACAAACAGTCTTACAAACCAACTATCAGAACTAACGACTCTCAAAATCCTCTATGTGTAACCCTGGAATCTTAGAAGCCTGGAATCCCTTTGAATTCACAAGTCCACATGGAATGAAATCGCTTAATGAACAAAGAATATTAAAAAAGTTTTTCTCATCAGCCACAATACGGAGGGAGGGTACTGACATTTTTAACTTGGTAGTGACGCAGAAAATAAACATTAGGGCCGATGCCTCTGTCTGTCTGTCTGTCTGTCTGTCTGTCTGTCTGTCTGTCTGTCTGTCTGTCTGTCTGTCTGTCTGTCTGCTCTGTCTGTCCTGTCTGGTATGTCTGTCTGTCTTCTGTCTGTCTGTCTGTCTGTTTCCTGTTCTGTCTGTCTGTCCTGTCCTGTCTTCTGTCTTGGGTCTGTCTGTCTGTCTGTCTGTCTGTCTGTCTGTCTGTCTGTAATAATAAGAAATTCCCGAGGCATCCAGTGAGAATTTGACCCTATCCAAGCCGTCATATAAATAACTAATAATAATAATAATAATAATAATAATAATAATAATAATAATAATAATAATAATAATAATAAAATAATAATAATAATAATAATAATAATAATAATAATAATAATAATAATAATAATAATAATAATATATTATTATTATTATTATTATTATTATTATTATTATTATTATTATTATTATTATTATTATTATTATTATTATTATAATATATATAATAATAATAATAATAATAATAATAATAATAATAATAATAATAATAACAACACATATTCAATAACACGCATATCTCTTTCTCCTCCATAAATATAATTCAAATAAGGTTGCATATCCTTCCCCTAAAAATAATTCAAGAGTTCACATCAGGTCTCTCACTCACTCTAGGGACACACCCTCTCCCCCCGCCCTCTCTCTCTCTCTCTCCCCCTCTCTCTCTCTCTCTCGGATGCATGGCTAGAACCCTCGCCTCCATGTACGCACGCGCCAATGATAAGTCATTCAAGGTGAGCGCCTGGAATATGAATGAGCTGATTTTTGTTTATATCTCGAGCCCCCTCTTTTCCTCGATTTTCACTGCTCCGTTTTCTTTACCTTTCCAGTCTTCGTTTTCTGTTGGATGCTATTTATATCAAGTTTATTAAAGATGGATAAATTTCTAATGAAATGCATACACACACACACACACACACACACACACACACACATATATATATATATATATATATATATATATATATATATATATATATATATATATAATGAGAGAGAGTGAGAGAGAGAGAGAGAGGTTCTGAAAATCACTGGAAAGTACACCACACACACACACACACACACACACACACACACACACACACATATATATATATATATATATATATATATATATATATATATATATATATATATATATATATATATATATATATATATATATATATATATGATATTAAATGAAATGAATGACATAAATAAAATAAGTAAAATAAAATAAATGATGTAAATAAAAAATTGATATGACATAAACAAAATAAATGAGGTAAATAAAATGACATAAGTAAAATAAATGAGGTAAATAAAATAAATGACATCAAAATAAATGACGTAAATGAAACAAATGACACAAAATGAAAAATCTAAAGATATTTCATGATAATAAATGTAAGAACAATTCAACTACGAGAAACGAGATACACGATCGTAATAAATGACAGAAGAAACAAAGCAGAAAACTTAATCAAATTTCATAAAATAATAGAAAAAAATGTAGAGATATTTTACGGTAAGAAATGGAATGACAATTTAGCTATGCGAACAGAGTTACGCCATCGTAATAAATAAAGACAATAAAGAAAAACAAATAATATGACATGAAAAAATAAGAATAAATAAAGGACAAATCGAAAAAATCACGTGAAAAGATAGAAAACAATAAGACGAATAGAGAAAAAATTGAAGAAAAAATAAAGACAAAATAAAACGAATAAATAAAGAAAAACAAATAATATAACATGAAAAAGCAAGATTAAAAGAAGGAGAAACGAATAAAATCACGAAAAAAAATAGCAAACGCTAAGACAAAACGAGAAAAAATTGAAGGATGAATAAAGACAAAATAAGAAACAAAAAACTAATAAATAAAGAAAAACAAATTATATAAAATGAAAAAATAAGATTAAAATAAGGAAAAGCGACTAAAATCACGCAAAGAAAATGGCATACAATGAGAAAAAACGAGAAAAAATTGATGAATAAATACAGACAAAATGAGACAAAAATAATAAATTAAATTAAATAATGTAACATGAAAAAGTAAACTTGAAATAAGGAAAAACCAATAAAATCACGTAAAAAAAAATAGCATTCCTTAAGACATAACGAGGTGAAAAAAATTTAAGAAAAAAAACTAGACAAAATGTGACAAAAAAAAAAAAAATTTAATAAATGAAAGATCGAAGAAAAATGTAAGAAAAATGTGTCCCATATCTTCCAGAGCAGCAGGGGGCGTTCACTTGACGTCTATTGCTACTGGCTGGGTCTGGCAGAGCTGTTGCTCATGTGGGTGTTTTGCATAAATGCTGACACTGACAAGGTAGGATAAAAAAAAAGGGGAAAAAGGGGGAAAATGAGAAAACGTGGATGTGCCATAGAGGGGAAATATGTCTATAGCACTTGATGTCTTACGAATTCTCTCTCGCCTAAGTTAGAATGATACTGACTTGAGAGCTTTTAAAGAGATTACTTTCTTTATTATTATTATTATTATTATTATTATTATTATTATTATTATTATTATTATTATTATTATTAAAAATACTTGCAATTGAAAATGGGAACCGAACAGTATCCCGAGAACTTTCTGTTCTTTAAATATATGTATATATATACATAACTGTGGATCTGTTTCTCCATTATTATTATTATTATTATTATTATTATTATTATTATTATTATTATTTTATTATTATTATTATTATTATTATTATTATTCAAAGATAGACTCCTACTCATATGGAACAAGCCTATAGGGGCCATTAGCTTGAAATTCAAGCTTCCAAAGAATATTATGGGGTTCATTTGAAAGAAGTTACAGAAGATAAACGCGAAATACGGACACAAGAGAACAGTTATCAAAAAATAAAAGGAGGCAAATTAATAAATAAACCGATAAAAATAAGAAAAAATTATTAAAATACGAAGTGAACTGTTTTAGGGTATTAATGCATTGCAAAAAAAAAACAACATTCATATACCTCTCTCTCTCTCTCTCTCTCTCTCTCTCTCTCTCTCTCTCCTGGCATAATAACGGGATATGAACCGTTTGTTTATGAACCAAGACTAAACGCCACTTAGTTGGGCGGAAGCTTGTGAGGAGGGGTGGTGGTGCTGGGGGAGGATTAGATACTGGGGAAATAAGGGGTGGGGGGGGGGGGGGGAGCGGGATGAAGGGAGGTACATGATAAGTCGTGTTGATGATGGGTTGTTAGTTATGGAGCTTGATAAGTAGGCAAGAGCCCGAGGCCAAAGTGTAACAAGATATATACATATATATATATATATATATATATATATATATATATATATATATATATATATATATATATAATGTGTGTGTGTGTTTCTATACCATTAAATACAAAGAAACAAAAATAAAAAGATAAATACAGTATCCGTCTCGACCTCCTATAATACTCGACTAACAAACAAAAGACAAACGAACCTATTAGCGAGATAACGAGAAACAAACAAAAAAGCTACGACTGCATAATGAGGGGGAAAAAATCTGGAAACGTTCCAGAACAGTAATAATTTATTTCCAGGAAATTTCAACGGGCTGGACCACTTAATGACATCCAGAATTCACTCAATTATTGAAACGTTGCATGCGCTTGTATTTCCGTGAAATATTTTAAACGCTCCATTATAGTCGGTATAATTCTGTGTATAAGTTTTCTGGGGGAATTGAATACACGAAATCAATTGACTCATGAAATGTTTGACACAGAGGATCATTTAATTCTGGTAAACGTTTGGCACCGATGATCACTAAATTCTGGACAACATTTGGCACCGAGGATCGCCCAATTCTAGAAAAAGTTTGACACCGATGATCTCTCAATTCTGGAAAACGTTTGACACCGATGATCTCATAATTCTGGAAAACGTTTGACACCGAGGATCACTAAATTCTGGAAAACGTCTGACACCGATGATCGCTCATTTCTGGATATCGTTTGACACCGAGGACCATTTACTTTGGGAAACGCTTGACACCGAGGATCTCTTAACTCTGGAAAACATTTGACACCGATGATCTCTTAATACAGGAAAACATTTGCGATTGAAATCACGGAATTAGTAAACGTTTTAATCACCAGACAATTTTAGGTAACTTGTCATATCTACAATCATTTACCTGGCAATAATATTATAGCACAAATATAAAAGGTTCCTTCGGGTTAAGTTACCTTAGTGTAAATTAGGTAAGGATATCTTATAAACAGATAAAAAAACTTACCTCAAGTTACGTTATCTCTTAAACAGATGAAAAACCTACCCCAAGGCAAGTTAGGTTAGGTTACTTCGTAGACAAAGAAAAAACTTACCTTAAGAAAAGTCACTTATTATTATTATTATTATTATTATTATTATTATTATTATTATTATTATTATTATTATTATTATTATTATTATTATTATTAATATTATTATTATTATTATCATATTACATTATTATTATTAGATTATTATTATTATTATTAATTATTATTATTCAAAAAGTTAGCTTGGGTGATCTCATAAACAAATCAA
>NC_061087.1:105143287-105155787 GCF_015104395.2 Macrobrachium nipponense | reverse complement strand
TTCCCTAGGCACGAACTGAAGTGGCCAGGTTCAGGCGGCCCTAAACGCAAACGACTTGAGTTTAACGGGTACGTCATCTAGACGGGCCAGTACGTTCCCTTGGAGATCCTTCTGTTTACGCCTCAGCCTACGCCAAGCAAAGATGTTGACGGCGATAACCAATATGGCCGTCACGCTGAACACGGCTAGCAGAATGTAGTAGCGAAGATTTTCTCCACCTGCATAAGTCGATGACGCGTGGGTCATCTCAGCCAGTTGCGTCAAACGATGAGCTACTCGCGCGTTGTATGGGAGAGGTAGTGACGGGATGATTGTGGAAGCCCACGTGTAGTTCGCGAAATACGCCTTCTCACGTATTATCGTGTTGACCCCTCTGACGGTGTAGTTTGTAGATGTCCCCGTACAACCATCGGCTGCTACGAAGATAGGGGCATGGGCGGTGGTACTGTCCGGACACACGACGTCGAATCCGGCCTTATCATAACGGATCCAGGAACCATTATTCATCCTGTAATTGAATGTATTACCGTAAAAGGGATAAAGTTTCCCCAGACAACCTTCGCTTGTATGAGAGAGAGAGCCGTTTAGCACTATGTCTAACTCACATGAATCCGTTGATATAGGATAGAATTCAAAAGAGTCAGCTGTACAAATTTTATTATTCATGGCTTCTGAACAGTGAGTGAGTTTATCTAAGTCTTTTAATGATTTGTAAATGATTTCTTATCAGAAGAAATCAGTACATGCCCCGTTAAATTGGATATTACTGGATTTGAGTTATTCGTCATGAAAGTAGGAAACGGTGCTATTTTGTATGATTGCCAAGCATCGGAAGAATCAAAAGGAATTGTGATCATAATTCTATAATTTTCAACGCTGACTGATATTAGGCTATAATAGAACTCTACTTTATGGGCATCTAATAAAGGAATATAACCTAGCTTCTCCCGTCCGTTTTCCAAAGTTAACGTCAGATCTTTAATAGCATGAGGTGAGGAGATAACACACCCTTTGTTGCTAACGTAATTGTTTCTACGTAATCTTTTGACTTTTCAATAAAATGTGATATTTTCACACGGATATGATCTATTTTCGAACTATAGTAAGCTAACGTAGCCAGCAAATGTTGAACTTCCATGACCTGATCGATATTATTTGAATGTTCATTAACGATACTCATTATTTGATTGATCGAAGATAACTGGCTGCGAAGTTCAGATAAAGCCAGTTCTGTTTTGTGTTTGCAAAAACTCAATTCTTTTATTTTGATTATTTATCTTAAGGCGATTTGAGATTCCTAAGCCTAGATTCGCAACTGATCCTAAGATGTTTTAGTCCAGCCAGAATAAGCGGGTTGCGGCGTTCAAGAGTATTGTGCCGCACAGACCACATCAGCAGGTCACGAGCGAGTTCTTCTGCCTCGGCGGTTTTATTTTGTATGTCATAAGACAACATTTCCGCGACGCTTAGTGTTTGAGCTAGCGAAATCTCTGAGTTAGCATGAAAATTACGTTCGTGCATTTCCTTAAGGGAAATACAAACCTCATCAGGTCATTCTTTAAGTTAAGGACGTCATCTTCAGGCAAGAAAATAGCATGCATATCTACTTCTATAACAATATTACTTGACACGATGAATACATCATATATTCTCTCGATAATCGAGCCATGATTAAATTCTATTTCTTTCGTCCTAGCGCTCTTTCCATACAACAAAGATGTCTGAATACACAATATCACTCCTAACAATAACAGATTCATTTTGAAACCTGCAATGAGTAACACATATGTAATAACTTGCGTAAAAGAATAGGTTTACATACAATATGATTAATAGATATATATATATAAATTATTATACAAGTTTCATAAATACAACCATTTTTTCCCTCACTCCATCTACCTTTCTTTAAATTCTGATATGTGCCAATGGGACTATTCTCACATCAGTGGGTTTGGATACATTTTGAACCCTAACTCTATTGGCCGTTAAATTTTCTAAAATGTTAAACGGGCCTTCAAACTTAGGTGTCAGTTTATAATTTAAACCTTTACGTACGTATACTTGTATGTATACCTGATCGCCCACGGCATATGTTCTAGTTGGCTTAGCTATTTTATCATGATTTTTTTCATTATGATTTGTGCTTCTTCTAAATTCTTACGAATTATATTATATCGACTTATGCTTGCATCCATAACATCCTTTAGAGGATTTGATAAATTAGTTGTAGGCTTTAAGATGTGGAAAGGCGTTCGGCCGGGATACCGTACAGTGCCTCGTGCGGTGTCATTTTAATAGACACATGATACGAGTGATTAAGTGTGCTTAGTACCGCAGGTATGGCAATGTCCCAGTTGGGGTCTGCCCCCCCTAAGGTGACCCTTAAATGTTTAAAACCCTTACGATTTGCTCCTTTCCACTAAAGCCCCCCATTTTTTTTTTCCATTTTTAAAAAAGACTCTGGGTGATAGATCATGGTATTGATTTTCTTTATACAAAGGAATTCGCACAAGGAGTTAAGGAAATGATTATTGAACTCCCCGCCCGAGTCTGAGATAATGATGTGTGGAATTCCATGTTTACAAATGTAGCACTCGTAAAACTTCCTAGCGCACTCGACCGCGGTTTTTGTTTTAAGCGCTATAAGTTCTGTATATCGAGTCAAAGCGTCTATAATTACTAGGAGGTGCTTATTTCCTCTGTCTGACTCGTAAAATCCTGTTAATAAATCTAAATGTACTCTTTCAAAGGGTTGATTTGGCACGGGGTAAGCCCCTAGGCTGACAGGTGTCTTCGTTGTGCCTTTGTATTTCTTGACAAGTGCGACAATTTGCTATGTGCTTTTTTATATCTGTAAGCATCGTATGCCAATAAAATAAGATTGGCTTTCTGTGACATCAAGGTATAACCCGGGTGTCCGTGCAGTGGATTTTCATGCAACCACTTTAAGACAGTGGGTATGAGTGAGATAGGCACCACCACCTGGTTGTTATTCAACTGCTGGTGTGTTGCGGGTTTTCCTCGTCACGGATCTACACAGGATATTGTCCTGTAGGATATAATTCTGCTGCTTATACTTTAGGTATTCTTTTTCCTTCGGATTTCCGTTTAACGCAATGATGATTTTTTCTATTTGCGGATCTTTTCTTTGTTCCGTCTGTAATAGTTCAGCACTCCACCCAGATCTTCCTGTTCAGAATATTTTTAGTTTTTAACGGGCGCGTGGAGGTTGAGATATCTATTAATTCAGCTAATGGCTCGGTACAGATGAAGAGGGGTTGCGTGATAATGCGTCAGCAATGATATTTGCTTTCCCTGGTAAATACCCGATCCTCGCGCCAAAGTCCTGAATGATCATGTGCCACCGAGTTCGCTTGGGGCTGTGACTAAAGCCTTTAAAGAAGTCGGTTAGGGGCTTATGATCAGTGAGAACCTTGACGGGATAACCGTATTTTATGAATTTAAAGTGCACGAGTGAATTAACAATAGCGAGCCCTTCCTTGTCTATTACTGCATATTTACTTTCGGAAGGTCTCAGTTTACGTGAATCCAAAAAGCTATAGGGAAAAACTGTTTATCATATTGTTGAAGCAATACCCCACCTACTCCTAGGTCTGAGGCGTCTGTTGCTATGAAAAATTCCTTACCGAAGTCAGGAAATTTCAGAGGATGGAGAACTACACAGTTCATCTTTCAATTTATCGAACGCCTGTTGATGAATTTCAGACCATACGAAATCTACGCCCTTTTTTATAAGATCGGTTAGGGGAGCGGCTATGATTGAGTAGTTGCGGATGAAGCGGCGATAGTAGCCGCTGCATCCTAAAATTGCTGTATTCCCTTGACGTTAGTAGGTATCGGAAAGTTACGGATAGCCGACACCTTATCGTGGACGACTTTAAGACCTTCACTAGAAACCGTGAAACCTAGATAGACTAGTTCTGTTTTAAAAAATTCACACTTACTTATCTTTACCCTTAAATTATGCTGCCTTAATCTTTGTAGCACTAACTCCAATTTACGTAAATGTTCTTCTAATGTGTTGGAAAAGATTACTAAGTCATCCATGTAGGCATGTAGGATATCTCCCAACAAGTCTCCAAACACGATGTTTATCATACGAGTAAAAAGTTATAGGAGCACAACGTAAACCAAAAGGCATACGCAAAAATTCATAATGTCCCCTGGCTGTGCTGAAGGCAGTGTATGGGATACTCTCTTGTTCCAACGGAATCTGATGAAATCCTTTTAGTAAGTTCTAGGCTTGTGAAATATTTTTTATTCTGGCCTAGTAAGGATAGGATATCATCGGTACATGGTACTGGGAACTGTCAGGGATTGTTTCTTCATTTAAACGACGAAAATCTACGCATATCCGCCAAGTTCGATCTTTTTTCGGTACTACTATTAACGGAAAAATTATAAGGGCTATTTGATTTCCTAATGACTCCTTCTTTTAACATTTTACCTACTTCCTCTGTTATCTCATTCTGAAATTTCATAGGAAGTCGGTACGAAGGTACATAGATTACTTTCTGTTTGTCCTTGAGCCTTATTTGATGCTCGATGACATCCGTTTTTCCTAAGGTTCCATCCGTAGTGGAAAAAACATCATGATATTTAGTTAAAAGATTCAAAAATTTCTGCTGAATTTCTTCTTCTTGAATGTCTTATTGATTTTGTTCTTTATAGATTGCAAAAGGGGTTCATCCGCAACTGATTGAGCGTGATTTATCTCAGCTACGGTAAGAATGCGATGTTTATAAACTTCGGCATCCAAGATATGTTGATTTTTGTGGATTACTAAAGTGGTATTCAAATGATTACAGACTTCGATGTTACATTGTTGTTGTGAGCCGACTGTATAAATGGCTTGTGTGACGGATAATCCGTTGTGTTTTCAGAGTTTCGGAAGGATAATGTTTCAGATCCTGGCAAGGTTCTCTTTACACGCACTAATATATTTGAAGTTACGTTAGGCTCGAGAGTTTGCGTGCAAGCTGATATTACGGGTGAGCGAGAGTTCTGTTGGGTTTGCCTGTAATTATTTCTTGGTTCATGAGACAGGTGATTGGTTCCGTAATGTAAGTGACAACTCTGTCTGTCTCTTTATTATCTAAAACTGATTTTAGGGTATTAGAAGACCTATAGAATTTCCCTTTGGAGGATACACGCCTGTTTATGCAGGTGCTAAGATAAATTTTGAGTGCCCATAGACGGGTATCCGATAATTACTGCGGCGGGATTACATATTAATGTTTTGTACAACGACAAAGGTATCAGCAAAACGTGCGCTTACCGACCTTGTACTGTACATGAGTTACGCTCACAACATTTAATTCATTATTCCCAATGCCTGAGAGCCTTATTCCGGACTTTTCTATAGGGAAATTTGAAAAGAGTAAATGATGAGTCCTTAAATCCATGATATTACGTGGACTACCAGAATCAAAGAACAAAAGTGAAGACTTATGGTCCAAATTTACTGCATGTAAGGTTGGTCGCAACTCGTCTTGACTAATAATTGCATGAATTTGTTGCAAATCTACGGGAACCTGCACAGATTTTTTTGATTCGGCCGTGTGTTTCATAGGAAATCAATTGACTCACAATGATCTGATAAATGATTAAACTGATTATTTGATACAAAAGATGTTGATATTGATGACCCAACATCGCCCTCTCCCCCCTTGGAGTGAACTACGTGGTATTTGTTTTGATTATCACACCTTGAAAATTCGCTTGCCCTTGCGAGTTCTGGCTAGGACGGCCAGGAACAGAGGTACCTGAAGCACGATTTGTTTGTTTCTGCTGTTGTGCAGAATTTCCGTTTGGTTGTTTCTTCTTATAGTACTGAGGACCCTTCTTTTTATTTGCACTGGCAACTGGTTGCGTGTTTGTAGCATTCTGCTGTTGATTCCTCGAGTGAGCAACGGTTATATGAATGAGTTGAACTATTGTGTATTGAACAAAAACGCGTCCGACAGTCTGAAATCATGTGACCTGGTCGTTTACAGTTATAACAAACCATCCCTGCAACTTGATTATTATTATGTACCACATTTACTTGTTGTGGCTTGTTCTCATTTTTGCAAAAACTTGAATGAGCGAAGGATCTAGGTCGGTACATTTAGACAGTGTTTTTTGATTTGTTTATACACATCTAATTCCGTACTGTCGGGCTGCAATTTTTTATCAAACACCGTACTAACGCTTCAGGCAACATTGCAGTGATAGACGTAAGGTAGATCAAACGGATAAAATCTTTCACTTTGATTTTAGCACCCGCAACCCACCCGGAGTTACTTAAACTATCCTGATATTCATTTAGCCGGTCGGCAATTAGCGCCGCCCGCTCGACAACATTGAGCTGAGTCATGGAGGCTTGGCTTAAGGATATTTCTCAATGCCAATACTACATCTAAAGCCTCTTCACCCCCATACACGGCACGTAATCTAATTTGAACTCGTCCCATGTAAGCGCCTCTTGGAAAGAAACCCCCTTAGATACGCACTTGCGTCACCTTTTGCAAAGTCAATGAAGCTCTTTGGCCTCCTGTAATTGTACTGCTGGGTCTGTGATGCTTTTTGCTTTTAAATGAGCGTCTACGAGATTTGAGATCCATGCCCTCAACATTTTGAGGCAGGAACCCATTGACCCGACCTTGAAAAGGGACAATCGCTGACCTCGCGCTAACGAGAGTCACCACATTGGGGTTGCCAGCCGGAGTAGTTGCCATTTCGACTTTCACATTTTTTCTTATCACTTCTATTCCTTGCAATCCTATCAAAATATCTATAAGAGTGCACTCGACCACTACGTAAAACGCATAAGCATGTACTGTATAAGTGTGTTATAATATAGGAAAATCCCCCAAAGATCACAAAAATACAGATAATATGATAAAATATTTATACGGAGAATTCCTGCAAGAAACGGTTAATGACAACGAGAAGAGAAAAAAAAATTAATCTGCGGGCGAGAACTCGTAATTGAAGATTGATTCTGTAATGAAGGAAGATTAATATGGCGAACAACTCACCCCAGAATACTGGATGATCGACTCTTGATGAACAACACTTCACTGAGGAAAAGACCTGAATAGATAAAAATGGTACTTAGCTCCAGATTATATTGCGAAGGATTGTTGACATGGGATGACGTCTCAGTTCCTGTCTAAGTCTCGCGTCGGAAGTCGTGATGACGTCACGGTCTTCTCTCGGTTGCACGATGCGTGGGGAAGTCCAAGATTGATGACGTCACAGCCTCCGTCCTTGCACTACTGCGTCTAGCTGTACACTCTGCGTCCTTGCTCGTGATCGGGTGATGTTCCCTGTGTTTGTTTTCTTCTTTCCGTTGATGTTCGATGCTGCTCTCGTCCGGTGTAGATTCTCGAAGATAAGTGACAACAGTTGCTCAAACGTCGGTGTTTAAATGCTTGTATTCCTTTCCTCTCATGAAGGACATAGTTGCGTCTTCATAAACTGTTGCGTTGATTGAAGATCCCGTTTCCTCTGTTTAGTTTGATGTTGAAGGTGGAAGTTAGTTCTTATAGACCTTCGGTCGGCTGATATGGGTCTTGTTAATTATATTCTTCGTTATACGCTGCCACCACATCTAAGTCTTATACGCTTGGCGATAGACTTTTGTGTTCTCCTTACGACTGTCATTCGTAAGTATTTTTGGTTCCTCTCATCTCCCTTGGATATCTTAGTAGAGAGGTTCTTTCTTGACTAAAGGAGATGATTCAAACAGGCAAGTTGAACAAGATAACAACTTTATTCTGTAACTCCATACTAGGAGATGCAGTCTCGGTCGGAAGACCGATATGTTTTGATGGTTGGCGCGGAACTGCCATTCTAAAGCATCGCGTCAATGCGGAACATTAGCTATCTAAGCAATTCATATAAAAAACATACGTAGTCCGCCGGCTCGGAATGTTACAAGTTTCCGGCGTAGGTTTAAACAGGTCAACCGCTTCCCATAGAAGTTGTTGTGCAAAGTTTATCATAAACATAAAATTGACAAAAGCTTTGAGCTAGATCAGGCTACTGCAGGACCAGCGCATAGCGTAATCTAGGTCTGCTTTGGTCACGTAGAACCCTCCTAATTGCCATGACCTCAGGTCATGGGTTTATATTTACAGATCTTGTAAATCTAATATATGTAATTATTACATATATATATATATATATATATATATATATATATATATATATATATATGATTATAATCACTTTAGCACGTGATTCATTTATCACACATATCCACAGGTGAAAATAAGAGACAGGGTGTAGGTCCTGACCGGTTTTCGGCTTTATTTTCAAGCCATTGACAAAGGACTGATACATAGTATTAAGAATTCACGAGTATATATACTACAAAGTGAAGATGTTGACATCTTCACTAGTTAAATCACTATATTTTTCTAAGTGATTTAACTAGTGAAGATGTCAACATAATTAAGGGAGTGATTTATGGAAGCATGAAAAAGTCAGACACCACAAACGTACCCAAAAGATTTATGAATGCCATCAATGAACTGAAAAAAGATAAAGATATACACATGACAAAAGCAGATAAATCAGGTGCCATAGTAATTTTAAAACAAAATGAATACATAGAAAAAATGGAGTCTTTTGGGTGATAATAGCACTTATAAAGAATTAAATAAGAACCCGATAGAAAGTGTGAATAGTGGTTTTAATAAAAAAAGTGAAAAATCTGTTAAAAGGCAACGAAAGTCCTTATAAAGAAGGTGTGTGTGACCTCCCCATCGCTGCCGTATATGTATGGACGATAAAAACCCATAAAGCAAACTTCCCTGCCAGACCAATTATCAGCTCAGTGGGTTCCGCATCTTATAAATTAGCAAAATATTTAGTGGATATCCTTAACCCATTGGTAGGTAACATCTCTAATGCCAATATTAAGAATAATGTGGACCTGATAGATAAACTAAATAGTGTAAAAGTTAATAGTGAATCGAGACTTGTGAGCTTCGATGTAGTATCTCTATTCACAAAAGTGCCTATTGATGATTTATTGGAGTTTTTATCGGAATTATTAGAAAACAAACAACTGGATATTCCATTTTTCTAAAAGCACCTTAATTGAACTAATAAAATTATGTTATGTTAAAGACTGTAAATTTGAATTCAACGGAAAATTCTACTCACAAAATTTTGGTATGGCAATGGGAAACCCTCTGTCCCCAGTGCTAAGTAATTTATATATGGAATTTTTTGAAAAGAAAATTTTAAATAATATAATTCCACGCAATGTAACCTTGGTTTAGATATGTTGACGACATAATTTGTGTATGGCCAGGGAATGAAGATGTAAATAACTTTTTTGCCAGGTTAAATCAATTAGTACCATCAATTAAATTTACTATGGAAATAGAAAAAGATGAATGCCTACCCTTTTTGGATGTCCTCATACGGAAGAAAATGTGATGGGTTTAAGTATAGTGTTTACAGAAAACCTACTAATGTTTCTTCCTATGTACATTTCTATTCTGGACAAAACAATAAGGTTAAAAGATCAGTGTTTGCTTCTATGTTTTTAAGAGCACTATGGGTATGTAGCCCAGAATATATAGATGAGGAAATAGATAAGATTCAGAATACAGGCAAGAAACTGAAATATCCAGATAATGTACTAAACAATGCATTAAAGCGCGGCAAAAAAGACCATGTATCAAAATCAAAATGACCTTACAACAACAAAAATTTGCATGTACTACCTTATAATAGAATCAATTGAAAGATATCCCACATCTCCTGAAAGATTTTGGTGTTATGTAGTTTTTAAAAACAATAAAACAATGAAAACAGGTACTTATTAAGAACTCCCCCGACAATGCCTAAAGGATGTGTATATAAAATCCCGTGTAAGTCTTGTGACAACTTTTACATTGGTCAAACGGGTAAAGGGGAAAGCACTGGAAAAAAAAGAATAGAACAACATAAACAATGTGTGAGATATGCACAGGGAAATAGTGGTATATTTGTACATGTTAGTGAGAACAATCATGCTATTAACTGGGAAGGGGCAAAAAAGCTGGTGTGTTCTAATAATGCATTGGAAAGGAATATCATTGAATCTAGTTTTATAAAAGAAGTTACAACAATAATATGAACATCAGTCAAGGAATGTATAAACTTGATCCTTTAATATCAAAAGAAATTGTAAAACTGTTTAAATTTTAATGGTTGGCTGAAGAGATAATATGAAAAAATAGGATTATTTATATTTTGTAAACACAGTAAAGGGGGCAGTAAGTGGTAATGAGATGTTCAACCCCGCCTCCCTGACACCTGTCAGGTGTGGACTTGTACCCTAAGCGGTAGTATCCCTTGAGAATTTATTGTAAATTTTAGCCTAATGATTTTTGAAAGCACTCCTACCTTGACACCTGCCTGTGGGTGGATCTGCAGTCTCAAACTGTTGTGTGTATGTTCGTCAGTAACTGTCTTTGTAGTATATATACTCGTGAATTCTAATACTATGTATCAGTCCTTTGTCAATGGCTTGAAAATAAAGCCGAACCGGTCAGGAACCTACACCTGTCTCTTATTTTTCACCTGTGGATATGTGATATATATATATATATATATATATATATATATATATATATTATATATATATATATATATATATATATATAAACATCCTTCTTTCCTCTGGCATCAGATTCACTGCACTCAGCCAGAAATACTACTACAAACACGACATTCGAAGGTCATAAAAAATCAAAACAGCTGTCAATACGTTTTCGGGTTTTGGCAGAAATACCACTAGGAACCATTTCGGGAATTTTTTATGTGTCAGTTTGTTTTTATTTTGTTGTTTTCGTGGTGTTGACAATAAAATAAGAACAAAAAAAACTATGCAGTGAATATCTCAGCTTTGAATTTACTATTTACAGCTAAAATCAATAAACATAATACTTCAGCTGAAGTTAAAAGTGTAAATGATGAAAAACAAGTACAAAATGAGCCGAAGAAACGAGTTTTCTGTACAGCGTATAATCAAGGCCATCAAAATTAGATCTACGGCGGTTTAGGTATAATGCTGCAAGAGCCGCGGCCCACGAGGCTGTAACTACGGCCCAGTGGTGGCCTTGCCTACATCGTTGACAGACGCACGATTATGGCTCACTTTAACCTAAATAAAAAAAAAAAAAAACTACTGAGTCTAGAGTGCTGTAATTTGGTAAGTTTGATGACTGTAGGGCCGGTGTCACAGTACCAGTTTACAGCCCTCTAGCCTCATAAGTTTTTAAGACCTGAGGGCGGACAGAAAAATTGCGGACAGAAAAAAGTGCGGACAGAAAAATTGCGGCAGAAAAAAGTGCGGACAGAAAAAAGTGCGGACAGAAAAAAAGGGGGACAGAAAAAAGTGCGGCCAGAAAAAATTGCGGACAGAAAAAAGTGCGGACAGAAAAAGATGCGGACAGGAAAAGTGCGGACAGAAAAAGATGCGGACAGGAAAAGTGCGGACAGGAAAAGATGCGGACAGGAAAAGTGCGGACAGAAAAAGATGCGGACAGAAAAAGTGCGGACAAAAAAAGGTGCGGACGGACAGACAAAGCCGGCACAATAGTTTCCTTTTCAGAAAACTGATGATGACCTTATTTTAACTCAAGCGACGTGACCATTAGGTCAAAACATCCGCTACTATTTCCAATAATTTCTAACTTGCTCTCAGCTTATATCAACTCACATTCATGGTTTTTTTTTCACTCTCTTTAAAATGGTTTTTAATTTTTTCTTTATTTTTGAAATAATTTTGTTTTTTATTAAATGTCTGGGGAACTTTCATTGAATCCTTTTATCGATTAACTTATTCTTTCCACTTTATGGCATTTATTCACCTATTCCTTTCCTAACTCTTCGTTCATTCATTCATTCCCTGTTTCCTTCTGACAACACTGAGTCATTCATTCATTCCCAGTCTCCATCTCATTCATTTATTCCCGTTTTGACTTCTCATCCATTCATTAACTAATTCATTCGTTCCCTGTTTTTCTGATTCATTGATTCATTCATTCATTCCCAGTTTCCTACTCATTCATCTATTCCTTATTTTCTACTCATTCATTCATTCCCCTTTTACTACTCATTCAGTCATTCCCTACTTCCTTATTTCATAACTTCATTCACATAATTATTCCCCATTCCCTACTCTTTCATTCATTCCCTATTTGCTATTCATTCATACATAACAAAATCAATATGCAAATGAAACAAAACAAGAAAGAGCTGAAGCAGATTGTGGATTGAGAGAGAGAGAGAGAGAGAGAGAGAGAGAGAGAGAGATGAAAGTGCTCCAATGCCAGCCTTCCATTAGTCAGCAGAGAGGGAACATGAAAATCTCACACACAAGAGTATTTGGTAACTAATGCAGAGGGCTGCTGGATACAATGGCACAAGCTGACTGACCTTTTGGGCAGAGAGTGGAAGATGAAAATTCGGCTTCTGTTCAATAC
>NC_061087.1:105121890-105124390 GCF_015104395.2 Macrobrachium nipponense | reverse complement strand
AATAGTGAATATATGAAAGTGAGAACGTTTGGTTTTCTGTATATGGTAAATTTGTATTCTGTCGTGTCTCTGATTATTAAAACATCAAGAAAAGGAATTTTGTTGTCTGTTTCCCATTCAACTTTAAATTTGATGCTGGGCACTAATGCGTTTAATTTTGAGAGGAATTCATTAAAATTACCCCACTTATTATCCCAAAATGTTAGTATGTCATCCACGTATCTCATCCACAGCATGTTTTTGGTTTTATTGCATTTATTACTGTAGTTTCAAAGTATTCCATGTACAGATTGGCTAAAATAGGACTTAAAGGACTACCCATACTACACCCCGAATTTTTGCTTGTAGAATGATTCCCCGAATGAAATACGTTATTAGATGCACATAATTCAACTAACTTTATTATTTTGTCAAGTGCCAAAGGAAATGATCTGAATAGGGGGATAATTTTTCCCTTAAAAACTGAAGAACGTCCTGTACTGGTACTTTTGTGAATAGGTAGACTCCCTATTCACAAAAGTACCAGTACAGGACGTTCTTCAGTTTTTAAGGGAAAAATTATCCCCCTATTCAGATCATTTCCCTTTGGCACTTGACAAAATAATAAAGTTAGTTGAATTATGTGCATCTAATAACGTATTTTCATTCGGGGAATCATTCTACAAGCAAAAATTCGGGTGTAGTATGGGTAGTCCTTTAAGTCCTATTTTAGCCAATCTGTACATGGAATACTTTGAAACGTACAGTAATAAATGCAATAAACCCAAAAACATGCTGTGGATGAGATACGTGGATGACATACTAAATTTTGGGATAATAAGTGGGGTAATTTTAATGAATTCCTCTCAAAATTAAACGCATTAGTGCCCAGCATCAAATTTAAAGTTGAATGGGAAACAGACAACAAAATTCCTTTTCTTGATGTTTTAATAATCAGAGACACGGCAGAATACAAAATTTACCATATACAGAAAACCAACGTTCTCACTTTCATATATTCACTATTTTAGCTATCATGACAATACCATCAAGATAGGTCTAGCTAGCAACCTATTCTTAAGAGCCTTACGAATTTGTTCCCCAGATTTCCTGGAAAAAGAATTTGAACTAATTCGCAAGCAACTTTCATCTTTAAAGTATCCTGACCATATAATTGAGAAAGCAATTCAAAAAGCACACGTAATTTTCTACCGACCCCCTAAAGACAAGACCAGAGACACACCCAACAATAAAATAAAAATTCCCCACCTGGAGACGATTAAGAGAGTAACTCACACCCTTGGGAAATCCAACCCTTTTGCATTTACCTACCCAAATACCTTAGCCAAATCCCTGATTAACGTCCAACAAAAGACATCGCCCAAAGACTCTGGGGTATATGAGATCCCATGCCAGGACTGTGACCAATCTTACATCGGATTTACAGGTAAATCACTTCCCCAGATTAATACAACACAAACGGTCAGTTAGGTATGGACAACAGAACTCGGCTATTTTCAATCATATAAATGAACATAACCATAGAATAAACTGGAATATGTCACGTGTAATTTATAGCAGCAACTGCCGGTACAAGAGTCAAATGATGGAATCGGCCTTAATAAAAGAGAAGCAGGTATGAACATCTCAAAAGGGAATTGGACATCCGACATCGTCGACGCAGTGTTCATTCAACCAACGCTTAAGAAGATTAAATGAAGATTATCAGCGGGGGTGACCTAAATTGGCTTACTTGTGGACGAATCTCTTGGTATAAATACCACCTTTTCTGTAAACTTTTCTCATTCATATACCTGAAGAGAGAGACAGCAGTCTCTGAAATATAGTACTTTTCTCTCTACATTTTGGTGTTTTTATGGGCTCCTTTTATTAGATGGAATTCTGTTGTTACAGAACACTTCTACCAGTCATATATAATATATATATATATGTAGATATATATATATATATATATATATATATATATATTATATATATATATATATATATATATATAATATATATATATATATATAAAACAACAAATAATACGAGGCCATACCTATAAACGTGTCACTTCAGGATCAATCGCACCGGAGCAGAAATAAAAATAAAATATTACACGTAACTGATACCTGAAAAATGCGGCCATCATTCAGTCGAAATGAGTCTTCAATCGCCATTTTAACAGAAGTGGCTGCCCATAAAATAGAGAAATGGGCGTTTATATAAGAGGAATTATTTTGAAGAGGTACAGAGCATTACTCTCTCTCTCTCTCTCTCTCTCTCTCTCTCTCTCTCTCTCTCTCTCTCTCTCTTGTGAAAATTGAAAGTACGCAAAACGCTTGTCATTAACCTGATACATATATTTGTCGTACAACAGAATGTAACTCTCTCTCTCTCTCTCTCTCTCTCTCTCTCTCTCTCTCTCTCTCCTCTCTCTCTGAGGAATTGTTTTGTCAAAATTTGAAGTACGCAAAACGATCGTCCTTTTCTTGGTATATATTACACTTCTCGAAAT
>NC_061087.1:105111890-105116890 GCF_015104395.2 Macrobrachium nipponense | reverse complement strand
GATTTTATGTTGTACTCCTTTTATCCTTTTAGGATGGTCTGAAAATAGATCTGAAAAGTTTTGAATTAGCACTTTAAAATCATGCTGCTGTTCATCAGATAAATGAATACATAACTTCCTAAATTTTTCATCATCACTCAAATAATCTGTATTTTTTTAATCTAAGTTCAATTTCTTCTTCAACGTCTTTTTCATCATCCTCTTTTGCAATTGACAACACTCCACTGGATTCGTTATACTTCTTTAATTTGTTAATATGGAAAGTTTTAACTTTCCTCCGTCCTGTAGGAAATTGAATTCGATAATTAACATCACTTACTTTTTCCTTCACCGTGCAAGGTCCTATATACTTCTGGTTAAAAACCTTACCAGCTGTAGGGAGATACACTAGAACCTTATCTCCTATGTCGAGTTCACGTTTTGCAGCCTTTTTGTCGTAATTTCTTTTCATCTCTCCTTGTACTACTTTAAGATTCTCATGTGCTACTTTCCATATTTTCTTTATTTTTTCCTTCATTTCTTGTAACGTGCTAGAATCCTTCTCATCTGAAATCAACTGATTCTTTATCACCCTCCTCCATGGGTGACCTTACCTGATGGACATATACTAACTGAAAAGGAGAATAACCCAACGATGAATGTACGCTATTACGAACGGCAAATAGCAACATTGGTAGGTAGACATCCCATTCCTTTTCATTTTCACAACAGTACGTGCGAAGCATGGTTTTGAAGGTTCGATGAAATCGTTCGACCACTCCTTGGCTCTGTGGGTGATAAGGAGACGATAAACAATGCTTAATATTCTGACAGGCTAAAAATGAGGTAAACTTTCTAGACGTAAAGTTGGTTCCTTGGTCGGTTTGAACTTCTTTTGGCAAACCTACCAGCGAGAAGAACTTGTTAAGCGCTTCAATTATCTTCATCAGCACTCACTGTTCTTAAAGGAATAGCCTCTGAAATCTGGTAGCACTACACATAATTGTCAGCAAATACTCGTTACCTTTGCTAGACCTAGGCAGAGGTCCTACACAATCCAAACCAGTTTCTCAAAGGGTTCTCCTGGAACTTCAATGGGTTGCAATGGCATCACCTTAGGGTCATGTTGAGCTTTACCTACTTTTTGACATAAATCACAATTTTTACAATATTCACTACAATCTTTCTGCATCTTAGGCCAAAAAAAAATACCTTAATAATTTCTCATAAGTTTTGTTTATACCTAAATGACCAGAATAACTACAGTCATGAGCAATACCTAGAACAAAATTCCTATAACTACTTGGAATGACCACTTGTTCTACAACATCATTAACATTTCTACTCGTGAACTTCCTCATTAGGATTCCATCCTTTAAAAAGTAACACTTGCCTTCCTTCTCGATATCATTTATATCAACAAGGGCATTATCTCTTATTACCTTCAAATTATCATCTTCAATTTGAGATTTAATAAATTCTTCCTTATTAACTTTCAGCATTCGCAAAGGAGTACTGACTTTACTTACTTGTAGTGTTTCCGGACTATCTTTAAACAAGTTTTGTAAATCCAAACCGTCCGTCATCATTTACCTTTCCTTCGGCACTCTTACTTCTTGTAGTAACTGCACAAGCAGGAAATAAGTTTGGAAATGTACATTCAACTTCTGTAATAAATGAAGAATTAAAGGGTTTTTTTCTGTCAAAATTGGAGGTTACTGCTACCAAAAAACTTTGTCTCCACATACATCATTTCCAAGAATTAACTCTACTCCTGACACTGGGATTTCTCTCACCAAAGCAATTTTTAACATATCCCGAAATTAACGGAGTTTCTAACCTTACTTCTACTAATGGAGCTGAAAACTCAGGTCCAAACCCACGCAGAAGTACATACTCTCCAGTATCCTTCCACTGGTCATACATATTTTTTTAGCATTACAGACTGTACCGCTCCGGTATCTCTTAACCACCTTACTTTCCTTTTTTCAACACAAGGGAGGTGTAACCTACCATCTCCCATAAAAGGGTCATACAATTCAGTACCTTTGGATGTGGACTTCTCTTCAGGTAGTCTCCACTCCATTTCCTTTTACAATATCCTCAATACAACCAACATTACTAACATTTTGAACATCATTGTTACCTATTTTGTAACCTATATTCTCATCAACATCACATATATTATTTACTGTCTATGCTATCGTTACAATACCTCTTATCTGGCCCAAGGGGAGAAGCAAACAAACAAGACCTCTGTCACCACATGCTTGTGGTTGATTCAACAATGCAATGGTATTTTCAGGTTTATGATCATCCTTAAAATGTACAGGTTTATCTTTAACTTTATTTACCACTTGAATTGGACGGTTTATTGTGCGATGTGGACAACTCCTACTGATGTGTCCTGGTTTTGTGCCACAACTGAAACATACAAAATCTCTAAAATTTTCGCCTATATTTTGGTAACTAGGTGTAAACTGATCATTTACACTGTATCCTGCTTGTCCAGCACTAACACTAGGACCAGAATTATATCGACTTGCCCCTCTACCACCTCTATTAAAGGATTTATTATAGACTCCACGAGATGATACCTGTGAACTCGTAGTCTTACCTTGTGCCTTGTAATTTTGCTGCTCTTCCAAACTCTGCTCCTTCCAATTTTAGGAGTGACGTCAGTATTATATAGCTTATGGGTCAATGCATAATTATCAGACAATCTAGTGGCTTCATCGACATTATCTACATCACGTTCATCCAAATATGTTTTAATAAGTGGATTAATACCATCCTTGAACTGCTCAAGCAAAATAAGTTCCTGAAGTTTACCGAAATCACCATTAACTTCTCGGGCATTCATCCACCTATCATACCACAGGCGTTGTTCCCGTGCATACTCCATATGAGTGCGACTGTCTCTTTTTATCCAGCTTCTGAACTTCTCTCTATACCTCTCTGGCACCCATTCATAAGCTTCAAAACTTCAGATTTAACTCTCTCATAATCCTTAGAATCATCTAAAGATAAGGCAGCAAATACTTCCCTAGCCTTTCCTCGAAAGGAGGTTTGAACCAACGTGCTCCATGACGTTCTCGGCCATTCACGCTGTTCTGCCACTTTCTCAAATTGTAAAAAAAATGCATCCACTTCATTTTCAACAAAAATTGGTACACTTTTTACTGCATTGTCTATTCTAAAAGATTTTGGTATTTCTCTGGACTTTTCTTCTACTTCAAGTTTCTTCATCTCTAGCTCTATCCTCTTTTGCTCAACTTCAGCTTCTACCTTCTTTTGCTCAACTTCAGCTTCTACCTTCTTTAGCTCAACAGCTCTCTCATTCTCCAATCTAACTATTTGCAAATGAATCTGCATCTGCTCAACACTCATCCCTTCATAAACAAGTTTGGACTTTTTTGGTTTATCCTTGCGTGACTTGGGTTTTTCACGTACGGCTTTGGCACCTTCCTCTTCACTTGCACTTCCCTCTGTATTATTCTCACTAGCGCTTTGCTGGCTATCAGTTTCTTCCTCTTCCCAACTCATTAGTAACAACCCTTCCTTATCAGACAAAATGCCTAAAGTCATTAGCGCCTCACTTTGATTTGATTTCTTGCTTCCTTTCAGATTCTGATACTTCTACATTATAGTACCTAGCTAGAACAATCCAGTCTATTTTAGTTATACCTTCTAACTTTTCACTACTAGTACTACGTATGAAATCTTTCAAATCAAACATCTTTAATAACCTGCTCAAAATAACACAGCAAGACAAATATTATAGCACTAACTATCACAACTCTCCCCCCTATCTCTAAAGTACATGGAAGTACTGAAAAACAATTAACAGTAGGGATACGTCAAGTTATGGTCGAATACGCTCGACATGAATAAAGCAACAATTAATAAGGATACGTTCGGGTTTCGTTCGATAGAATGAGTAAACACTGAGTATGGATATGTTCGAGTTTCGTTCGATAGAATGAGCAAAAACTGAGTAGGGATACGTTCGGGTTTCGTTCGACAGGATGAGCAAAGAATGAGTAGGGATACGTTCAAGTTTCGTTCGACAGGCCCCCATGTAATATAAAAAAAAAATCTCTCTCTATGGTAAGGATTTACGAGGAGAATATATCAGGAAACAGTGACAACTCACTATAACTTAAAATGTACTTTAATAACAACTAGTAAGGAAATTAAAGTCACAAACAGACATTAAACAAATTACGGACGCTTTACACAAAAGCAAAGACTCGCTATACAGCACTTCATCAAGACTACTAATCACTAATCACTGCATTTTACAGTATAATACCCAAGTCAAACAAGCTTACATCAACACAACATATAATTCACTGTAACATCAAAAAGTTAGTGCAACCAACGTTACATCACACAAGAAAACGTCCAAATGGATAAACAATACATTACCATATATTCCTCAAAACTTGATACACTATTATAATCACTTGTTTGTTTCAGCTCCAACGAAATCGTCGTTTTGGGGCCTTTATATACCAGACTCACGCTAGACATCCATGGACCAAATATCATTGTTCGGTACATTATCCTTGGTGACTACCGCCTACGCCAAGCGCTACTGCCATCTGTTGTCTAGTGTACACACTTTTTTCTATGCAAATATCAATTTTCAAACCTTTTCTTCAATTTTACATTCAATAAATCAATATTCCTTTACAATATGTATATATATATATATATATATATATATATATATATATATATATATATATATATATATATATATATATATAATAAAAGGAGCCCATAAAAACACCAAAATATAGAGAGAATAGTACTATATTTCAGAGACTGCTGTCTCCCTCTTCAGGTAGATGAATAAGAAAAGTTTACAGAAAAGGTGGTATTTATACCAAGAGGTCCATCCATAGGCAAGCCAATTTAGGTCACCCCCACTGATAATCTTCCTTTAATCTTCTTAAGCATTGGTTGAATGAAAACATTGTCGATCGTATCTGAAATCCATGCTCCTTTTGAGA
>NC_061087.1:105104390-105106890 GCF_015104395.2 Macrobrachium nipponense | reverse complement strand
TTATTATTATTATTATTATTATTATTATTATTATTATTATTATTATTACACAAGAGATAAACCCATATTTACAAAAACAAGCCTCCAAAGAATATGGTGTTCATTTGAAAGAGTCAACAGAAAGTACAAATAAATAGATAAAAATGTCATTATATTATATGAAAATAAAGGCGAACCGCTTTAGGGTAATAATGCGTTGCATCTAGAAGTAAATATATACAAAATTCCCAAGACAAAATTCAGAAAACTCGGCTAAATCAAACGGCCGACTTTAAAATATATTTCGGACCGGAAAACACCCACACGAATTTACGAATTCTCGTCCAACATTCCTAGTGACAAAGACTTTGGAATTCTTGGAATCATATTTCTCCCCCAAAACATAAACATTAGGCTAAAACGTGATTCCCACAGAGTCCTTTTAAAGTAATTCCTTATGCTTTGGTTAAGTTACATTTTTATTTATATACTTTTAATTATTTAAGACGCAGAGGCCGATGGGGCAGGCCACCGAATACCAGGCATAAAGTAAAGGAAAAAAGGAGTGAGTTAATGTAATTCTTTACTCTTTTGTTAAGTTATATTTCTCATTTATATCCTTAGGATGTCATGCGTTAATGATTTCGGACTTTGAAGACCGATCTATCCCAAGGATAACAGGAAAAGGAAAAAGTGGAATAGTAAGAAGGAATAAGGAAAAACATGAAAAGGGGAAAATATATTTTTGAAAAACACCTAACCTACCCCACCAACGGCTACAAACAACCAAACAGAACGAGTTAGATACAAGTCTCGGCTATCAACATTATGTCAACCAAAGTCTAATGCTTAAATAAATATTCCCCCGTAATGGTTCTGTCTGATAACTGTCCTCTTTTGTCATCTTTTGTTGAGGATACCTCCGTCTAGACAGAGCCCTACAAATCTTTTTATCTTACCTTGCTGACATCAGCAGATGATGCTCGTGCGTCTGGACTTGATCAACGCCTCTCCCCCCTCCCCCTGCCCTTGGTTACAAAAGTTCCTATCTATCTATCTACCTTTCAGTTTTTACACAGACAAAATTATATATATATATATATATATATATATATATATATATATATACATATATATATATACATATATATATATATATATATATATATATATATATATATATATATATATATATATATATATATATAATCATAAAATCCACGTAAGAAGGCGAACGAAAACCGGGAGTTTGAACAAAAACTTTCGCAGTTTTATTCTACTTGAAAATGTAGAATAAATTACGAAATTACTTGTTCAAAGTCCAGGTCTCCACTCACCTTCTCACGTGGATTTTATGATATTCTCAAGGACGGGTGGTTCGTATGTATATATATATATATATATATATATATATATATATATATATATATATATATATATATATATATATACGTGTGTAGTTTATGCTTATCTATACACACTCATATAATAAAAAAAAACGGACACAGACATACATGTATTATATCTACGCAAAAGAAACAATAAAAAGCAAAGACATATTACACAAGAACATGACCCAGAGTCACTGGGCAAAACCCACGTCCCAGGTCACTCTTGCATATTCAGGCAGGAACTTGCAAAAGTTATAAATATATCCTCGCTGGTAAGTGTTCCTTCTGCAACACGAGACACTTTGTCAGGGTGATAAAACACCGGTGTACTTCCTCCACGTGTGTGTGTATGAGTTTCTGTAGATACATCTGATATTGGGTTTACATGTGGATGTGAATACCAAGGATGTTATGTGCGTTTTTGAGCATATGTGTGTACGAGTGTTTGCCTGTATAAATAGGTCATAAATATGGGTATATAAACATGTGGCTATATTAGGTGGCTGATTATATATACGCGCATAATAGGTCATATACTGTTAATATACATGTGGCTATACATTTTGGTACCAGGGTATGTATACAAGTATAATAAGTAATATACTGTAAATTTACATGCGGCTATACATTTAGGTGACAGGGTATGTATACACGAATAATACGTAATATACTGTAAATATAAATGTGGCTATACATTTAGGTGTCCGGGTATACTATAAAATACACGTACAATAGGTCATAAACTATGAATATACACGTGGCTTTTTTACATTGCAGTGCGTGGGTATGTATACACGCATAATAGTTCATACACAGTAAATATAAATGTGGCTATATATTTGGTTGGCTGGGTATGTATGCATGTATAATAAGTCATATACTGGGAATATACACGTGGCTATACATTTCAGTGACGTGTATATTTCTGTGTATATTTTTGTACACCTGTGCTATAGTATACCAGGGAAAATGTTTAGTGTATGTGTTAGTATGAATACAGATACCTCTACATGCGTTGCCAAAAACAAACAAAATGAATAAATGAATGAAGGAATGAATGAATAAGCTTTTGAGTGGTTCATATTACCTCAAGCTAAGACGCAACAGAAAGTCTAACAATGATAAGAAAA
>NC_061087.1:105089390-105091890 GCF_015104395.2 Macrobrachium nipponense | reverse complement strand
TCAACATCCTCTGTAAAAAAGATACTCGGCCCTAAAAAAATTCAAACTAAAAACCTATTAAAATACCCATTTATAAAAAAAATAAAAAAATAAAAACGAAAATTCCAAAATCCCACTATTAAAATGCCCAGCGGGACTTCTCCCCCCCCCCCCCCCCCCAAAGAAAATGTACAAAAATCAAAGTAACGTTCCAAAAAGCCCATTATTATAACACCCAGCCATAAAGAATGAAAAAAGAAACTTGAACTAAATCAGACCAAAAGTTCCAAATACCCACTATCAAAACATCCATCTCGAAAGAAAAAATAAATTAAACAAAACCTAAAGATGATCCAAATAACCACTATTAAAATACCCAGGAATAAATAAAATAAAAAAAATTTAACAAAATCGAATGAAACTTCCAAAAACACACTATTAAAACACCCAGTCCCCAAAAACCCAATATAATAAAAACTTAAAACCAAACGAAAGTTCCAAAATACCCAGGCATAAAAAAAAAAAACGAAAAATATCAAACGGAAGTTCCAAAACCCCAATATTAAAAATACCGAGGCCGAAGACACCGTTAACCTTCTACCGCTATTCCAATCAAGACTTTCTTTACTTTCTTTTCCCTCAGCGCAAGATCAGGCAGAGAAAGGAAATGTTTTCCGAGACTTTCCAATTAAAACTTCATGCAGTCAATATTTGCCTTCATCTCCAGTCCATCAAAATATTTCGGTGGTGAAAGTTCTACCATGGAGATTAATAGGGTGTATATTTTAAATAACATCCGTCTCGTGATTTATACATACATATATACATACATTTGTATATGTATAAATGTATATATATATACACATACGTATATATATGGTATATATAAATATTTATATAAATACTATATATTTGTCTATATGTAAAATATATGTATATTATATAAAATATTATATCTATATATTATATATATATATGTATATATATATATATATATATATTATATATATATATATAATTTTTAATGTATATGCATACATATTTTAATTTATATACATTTACCCTCATACATATATATATATATATATATATATATATATCCTATATATATATATATATATATATATATATATATATATATATATATACATAAAGTATATACTATATATATATATATATGTGTGTGTGTGTGTGTGGTGTGTGTGTGTGTATGTATACATACCTAAAACTCAAAAACCCGTTACCATATATTGAGGAGAAAAAAAAACAGAGGGACAAAAAAACCGAAACGCAACACGACCAAATCTCTCTAACGCTCCTAAACCAGGGATCCCACGACTCCCCTGAGGAGCGTAGAGGCCAGCATCCTTCCAAGGAGCCATTTGATTCTTTATGCCTCCTACTTCCTGCAGGAGTTCCTATTCCGGATCTTCGTTTGGTCCTTCATAGCTTCTCGTTACGCCTAACTAATCCTTATATATTCGTTTCGTTTATTTTTCTTTTTTATCTAATTACGATTTTAATTGCTATGTGTAATTAAGATGATTGGTTTAGCCTTGTTGATTTCTATCTTTGTGGTCTTCATTAAGTACTTTTGTTTAAATGTTATTTCTTTAATTAGTTATTGTTATATATCTATAATTGGTCTTTTCATTTTTATTCCCATCTTTCATATCATTATCTTACTTTGCAGTCTTATACTGGCTATATTAGTGTTTTATCATTACATATAATAATTAATATATATATAGGTATTATATATATATAATAGTATATATATATATATATATATAAAAAATAAAAAAGTTATAAGCCACATGAAGAAAAAATAAACAACGGAGTTTCTCAAGATCTTTCGACGTTCAACGTCTTTACTCAGCTGAGTAAAGGACGTTGAACGTCACGTCTTTACTCAGCTGAGTAAAGGACGTTGAGCGTCGAAAGATCTTGCAGAAACTCCGTTGTTTATTTTACCTTCGTGGCTTATACCTTTATTTAGGATTTGTCACGTTCCAAGCTTTAAGCATAACTCAATTAAAAACTTCCGAGGCTAAAGGGCTGTAATTTGGTATGTATGATGATTGGAGGGTGGATGATCAACATGCCCATTTGCAGCCCTCTAGCCTCAGTAATTTTCAATATCTGAAGGCGGACAGAAAAAAGTGCAGACAGACAGACAAAACCGGCACAATTTGCATTTCAGAAAACTAAAACTGTTCTATGAAAAGAAGGATTGAAATCATCTTTCGAACAAGGACGCTTCAAAGAGCCAAGAATAATGGCCAACTTCAAATAAAGTAACAAAATCCTCAAAGAAGAAATAAATTCCCCAGGCAAAAGGGGGGAAAGGAATAAAGTCCCCAGAAACATGGGGGAAAACGAGAATAAATTTACCCCCACCCCACCCTACCCCACCACCCCCAGAAAGTGGCGGATCAGTGCTCATAAAAGCTGGCCAGGCTAACGAGCAAGAAACTCTGACATGTATTAAGGCGACATTTTTGACACTCAAGGGACGAAT
>NC_061087.1:105076890-105079390 GCF_015104395.2 Macrobrachium nipponense | reverse complement strand
CATCTCTCCCATATGTAGGAAGTGCAATATGAAAAATGAAACCATAAACCACATAGCAAGCGAATGCCCGGCACTTGCACAGAACCAGTACAAAAAGAGGCATGATTCAGTGGCAAAAGCCCTCCACTGGAGCCTGTGCAAGAAACATCAGCTACCTTGCAGTAATAAGTGGTACGAGCACCAACCTGAAGGAGTGATAGAAAACGATCACGCAAAGATCCTCTGGGACTATGGTATCAGAACGGATAGGGTGATACGTGCAAACAGACCAGACGTGACGTTGATTGACAAAGTCAAGAAGAAAGTATCACTCATTGATGTCGCAATACCATGGGACACCAGAGTTGAAGAGAAAGAGAGGGAAAAAATGGATAAGTATCAAGATCTGAAAATAGAAATAAGAAGGATATGGGATATGCCAGTGGAAATCGTACCCATAAGCATAGGAGCATTAGGCACGATCCCAAGATCCCTGAAAAGGAATCTAGAAAATCTAGAGGCTGAAGTAGCTCCAGGACTCATGCAGAAGAGTGTGATCCTAGAAACGGCACACATAGTAAGAAAAGTGATGGACTCCTAAGGAGGCAGGATGCAACCCGGAACCCCACACTATAAATACCGCCCAGTCGAATTGGAGGACTGTGATAGAGCAAAAAAAAAAAAAAATAATAATAATAATATCTTTTTAAAAAGAATGACAGAGTTAACTTGATTAATCTTATAAGGAATTTTCTCTATTTTTCTGATAATTCTTTATGAGATAAATTCAGTCAACTCTGCCAATCTTTCTTGATAAGTCATGCATCCGAGAAGGTTTGCTTCCAGATAATAATAATAATAATAATAATAATAATAATAATAATAATAATAATAATAATAATAATAATAATAATAGGTCCTTGGTTGGTTACGAAATCTGTCTCTGAGGAACAAGCAGAGAGAGAAAGAGAGAGAAAAAGAGAGAGAAAAGGAGAGGAAGAAGCAGAGAGAGAGAAAGAGGGAGAGAGCGAGCGGATGACATGTCACCTGGACGGCTTAATAGTACCTACCACCCAGATGGAAGGTACCCCAACCAACACCCAACCCAAGCCGACAACCCCGGACGGACCTAGAAAATAATAATAATAATAATAGCAGCGTAAATTCCACGAAGAATATTACTCAAGACTAATTCTGAACTTTTCACTTGGCGTTCGATATGAGCTTCGTTTGCCAAGAAAAAGAAAAAAATTCCCGACTGCTGATGACACAAAGATATTTAAAATATTACGCAGCAGGTTCAGTGCGTGATTACAATCAAGTTCTACCTTTTGTTATTATACACGCTGCACGGTGTTTGAAGTTCTCTCGTGCGGTGGGTTTTATCAAGGAAAAAATCGTGTAACGCACATACTACATGAAAATTTATATATTCTCTCTCTCTCTCTCTCTCTCTCTCTCTCTCTCTCTCTCTCCTCTCTCTCTCTCTCTCTCCTGGTCTTTCTTAATCTTCTGCACATTTATTTTTCACGTATATCTACACGCATATATATATATATATATATATATATATATATATATATATATATATATATATATATAATATATATATATATATATAAGAATGATATTTATCACATCACCGTGATACATATAAATCATTCGAGCTACAAATGTCCTTTAATATCTAATTCGCTCTACCTCGGAATTGATATATTTTCATATATGTACCGAGGGGGAATTTTTAGTTGATAATAATTTCGTACCCCCATGGGATCGAACCACCGTCCAGTAGGACGGGGAACGAAATCAGGATCGGACAGTGACGCTACCGAAACAGCTATCAAGAGAGGCCTCTCTTGATAGCTGTTTCGGTAGCGTCACTGTCCGATCCTGATTTCGTTCCCCGTCCTACTGGACGGTGGTTCGATCCCATGGGGGTACGAAATTATTATCAAACTAAAAATTCCCCCTCGGTACATATATGAAAAATTATATCAATTCCGAGGTAGAGCGAATTAGATATTAAAGGACATTTTGTAGCTCGAATGATATATATATATAATATATATATATATATATATATATATATATATATATATATATATATATATATATATATATATATAGAGAGAGAGAGAGAGAGAGAAGAGCCAGACTGGAGGGAGAGGAGAGAGAGAGAGAGAGAGAGAGAGAGAGTGTACTTACGTACGTGCGTATACGTCGGTATGTACCAATGTACTTACAACTCATGTTTCTCCCCCACCACACTCCAAAACACGCATGCTGCTTAAAAAAAAAGTATGCACATATACACTCTCTCTCTCTCTCTCTCTCTCTCTCTCTCTCTCCTTATTACCTGATTCAACTGGTGTCGCTACCGCAATGGCGACAACGTTTGGACTCTGGTGCCAGACTGCTGGCGCCACCTACCCATTGTCAATGCCTGCAGTAGCCAGCGAACACAGAGAACACTCTGAGTATATTTGAAGATTTCATACCTTTTTATTTCTCTCTCTCT
>NC_061087.1:105069390-105071890 GCF_015104395.2 Macrobrachium nipponense | reverse complement strand
AAAAATAAAAATGCTTATGGCTACCAGAAATATGGTTTTGCCTACGATAAATATATCTTTGCCCGTGATAAATATTTCTTTTCCTACGATAAAAAAATTTGTTGCATACGATAAATAATTTATTTACTAGCCTTAACGATACATATTTCTTTGCCTACGATATATATATATATATATATATAATATATATATATATATATTATATATATATATATACAGACCACAGTGTTGTCAATCAAAGTGACAGATTTCACTCAAATATTTCACATGATTTCACTCACAAGAAAAAGTTTCAAGTGAAATCATTGCATCTGTCAGGAACAAACTATTGTTATTTGTCTTAGAGGGCAATCCCAGCTATCAATTTTCTACTACCTTCTTATGTCCAACAAGCGTAGCAGGATAGGATATGCCTAGGATGTAACTAGGCCAGATAGGAGGACCAATGGCTTTCCTTTCCCGTCGGACTCTGAATTCAAGAGGAATATGGTCGCGTCTATCTTTTTCTTTTCTTTTGCTTCCCAACTGCATAACCCGACAACAACAAGTTGTGGTTCACGACTGCGGCCAAAATCAGAGTAAAAGCACAAGGGGGAACCCAGAGTGGGCCACCCGAAAATATTGCGGAAATAAACCCTTAAAACTTTGTTATCTGAGCCTCCTGCCTCTCCTCTCCGACGTTTGCCTCCCAGGCCCCCCCCCCCCCCCCCTAGAAGGATGCTTAAAAGCGCACGTGACGGGCCAACGCCCAAAATTGTATAGGTCCTGCGGTAGGAGCGAGGGACGAGGAGGAAGCTCCTCGTCTCTCTCTCTCTCTCCCCTTCGCTCGCTCTTGGTATGCAAGCGACCACCTGCATGTAACTATGGAGGACTAGGTTCTCAGTCTTTCCCGGCCCTTCGTCCCGTCCCTACCCCCCCCCCCCCTCTTCCCTCCCTGGCTCCCTCTCCCTCCCCCTCTCCCCCTGGACCAAGATATCCTCAGCTAACCTCCTTTGATATCCAAGAGCCGCAAAAGGCTTTCACGCACAGATGTAGGGAACGAACGAACATTCGCGTGCAACTTTGTTCTCTAAAGTCTTGCTCCATAACGGCTAAATTAGCCTGGGAATTCCCCCCCCCGCCCCCCACACACACACAGACGTTCTAATGGCCTTGGGGAAGAGGTTACGACCCTGTTTCATTCACGCCAAACAAACTTGCTGGTTTCGTTTAAAGTTTCTCTCTCTCTCTCTCTCTCTCTTTCTCTCTCTCTCTCTCTCTCTGACACAACACATATACACATATACATATGTATAACTGAATCACGAAAGTTTGGAACGTGATAAATTCATAAATAAGGGTATATACCGTTATTTACATACACACACACACGCACATACATATGAAGTTTAAACATTGATAGCTGTACGGTTACTTCAAAGAATATTCTCTCTCTCTCTCTCTCTCTCTCTCTCTCTCTCTCTCTCTCTCTCAATAACCACTTTCTCTATTTTTACCAGTTTCCTTAAACTGAAAGAGAATCTTTCTCACCTCTTTCTCCGAATATTCAACCGCAGAAAAAGTCTCTCCTGATTTTATCATGAACCTAAAAGATTCGAATCGAAACACATTTGGCAGAGCAAGAAACGAAAGACGAAAAATAAAGCCGCGAGAAAAAGAGAATATTTTATTTTATCTGATGAAATCTTAAAAACCGTCAGAGTGGATGCTTCAAAATCTCCTTAACATTCCCAGATGGGAAGCTTACAAAACCCTCTCTAATATTTTCGGTTATGAAATGATGGAAGGTGAAGATTTTCTAAAGGTAAAATTAAATGAAATGAAAATGTATTTTCTGCAATAAATTCTCCACAGTTAAGAATTATCTTCACCACGACAACATTCACAGCGTCAAAAATATCGCCACCATATCAACATTAAAAGAGTCAAAATTTTCTCCGCCACTCTGACATTCCGTGTCAAAAATATCTCCACCAGTCCAACATTTAAAACGTCAAAAATATCTCCACCACAACATTCAATGCGTCAAAAATATCTCCACCTCTCCAACATTCTAAACGTCGAAAGTATCTCCACCACTCCAACATTCAATGCGTCAAAAATATCTCCACCTCTCCAACATTCTAAACGTCGAAAGTATCTCCATCACTCCAACATTCCAAACGTCAAAAGTATCTCCACCACTCCAACATTCAATGCGTCAAAAATATCTCCACCTCTCCAACATTCTAAATGTCGAAAGTATCTCCACCACTCCAACACTCCAAACTTCAAAAGTATCTCCACCACTCCAACATTCAATGCGTCAAAAATATCTCCACCTCTCCAACATTCTAAACGACGAAAGTATCTCCATCACTCCATTCAAAGCGTCAAAAATATCTCCACCACTCCATGATTTAAAGCTTTAAAACTATTTCCACCACTCCATCATTCACGGCATCAAAAATATCTCCACCACTTCAACATTCAAAGCGTCAGTATATTCCATGATACTTCA
>NC_061087.1:105059390-105061890 GCF_015104395.2 Macrobrachium nipponense | reverse complement strand
ACAACATATACAAGATAAGCTGAAAAAAACCGTAAACTGAATACGGAGGGAGTTGATATAGTATACGCGATGTATATATAATATATATAGATATATATATATATATATATATATATATATATATATATATATTTATATATATAATATACATATACAGAAATATGCTTACACATCTTCACAAAAGATGATTCTTATAAATCTGTGATAACAACATCATCAACAACAACAACAACAACAACAACAACAGTAATAATAATAATAATAATAATAATAATAATAATAATAATAATAATAATAATAATAATAATAATAACACCCTAAAAAACAGCATTACCATTTAAAGTGAAAGATATGCAAAGCATTTAATCTTTGTCAAAGCGCACATTAAACAGAACTCTAATTAATTAAGACAGTCTTAAAACTCTCATGAGAAAGAATCTGATAAACAAAGAAACCTGAACACAAAGGATCAGGGCCCTCCAAGGGTAGCGGCGAGGAAGGGGGGTCGGTAGCCGGTTTTTTCTTTTTTTGGAGAGAGAGAGAGAGAGAGAGAGAGAGAGAGAGAGAGAGAGAGCTGAATCCAAAAACTCCAGGCACATCAAGGGTGGCAGAGAGAGAGAGAGAGAGAGAGAGAGAGAGAGAGAGAGAGAGAGAGAGAGAGAGAGAGAGAGTTTATTGAATCAATCTCCATTCTGATGTAACTTGATGACCTTCCATCTTGTTCATAAGAAAGCTGTTGTTTCCTTACTCTTCGAATATTATTATTATTATTATTATTATTATTATTATTATTATTATTATTATTATTATTATTATTATTAAGAAGAAGAACTGTTCATATGGAACAAGCCCACATGGGCCACTCACTTTAAATTCAAGCTTCCAAAACATATGGTGTCCATTTGAAACAAGTTACAGTAGATAATGAAAAAACACTGAAAGCGGAGATCAATTATCTAAAACAGAAAAATAAATAAAAAATTTTATAAATGAACGGATAAGAATTTAAGTTAACTATTAAAATAAAATGGGATTTGTTTTACGCTAGAAGTGCGTGGCATCTTCGAAACGAAAGTGACAAGAAAGGAAAAAATATTAATGAGTCAAATAAAATGTTTCATTATCATGATGAAGACAGAACGATGAAATCATAATTAAGAGCCCCTTTCTTTTGAAAACTGTAATTCTTTGAAATAAGCAAATGAATAAAAAAAAAGATTAACATCCAATGTTGAATAATCGAAACTGAAAATCTAGTTTCCAATAATTAAAGATAAGAAAGTAAGACGAATAAAGTAAAATGTTATTTTGAAACTATAAGAATAAAAGCTCAGGTCGAGTAAATACAAACGAAAGGCTTACTTTGAATAGGTAAAATTGAAGTTTTCTGTGTACAGATAAAAGCGGATTACTCTCATTGAATAGATGAAAAAGGAACACTTAAAATGAATGAGTTACATAATTTTTAGTGTTAAGTTACTGAAGAAACCAGGAAAGAATGAACGTATATAAATACGACATAATTTTGAATAGATGACCTGAAGAGTTGTAATTAAACCTGAAAAAATATATATTATCAGTTATCATAAAACCTGGTGCATATATATATATATATATATATATATATATATATATGTGTGTGTGTGTGTGTGTGTGTGTGTGTATAATATATATAATATATATATATTATACATATCATATATATATTATACTATACTATATATATAACATATATATAACACAGAAATAACACAAAAATAAAGTAAAAAAACGGAAAAAACACCAGGATTACAAAACTTAGTCTTTAAGCAAGAAAGTTACTTGGAAAACTCAAAAGAGATGAATCCTTTTTCTGGAAGCAGATGAAGTAATCCAAAGAAAAGGACAACTTGAAAGTTACCGGGTGACATTACGAAACGACATCACTGAGGAATGCGTCATCCGACTCCCCCCCCCCCCCCCCCCCCCCCCCCTCACCCCCCCTCCCCCCCCCCCCCCCCCCCCCCCCCCCCCCCCCCCCCCTCCCAATTACCTCAGCGTTCCAGACATCAAGTACTTTGTTCTTCAAGGAAGAAACCGAAAGGATTTTCACTCCTTTTGTTCTCCAAGTTCACCCCCTTTTGTTCTCGACGAACAGCGGTTTTGATATTGAATCGTTTAAGAGTCTCAGAGAACAATGGGGGAAATATCCGGAGGTGTGAAGATGCGTGATTGATAAAAGGACACTTTAATCATTTTTTTTTTAATCATAAAGCGTTTTCATCTTTGCTGAGTCGTAAGAGAGAGCATAAAATCATATTTTTGAACTGATCTATTATAATTAGACATAATATTTCGCGAGAGTATAAAGACTTATTTTTGAACTGATCTATTATAATTAGACATAATATTTCGCGAGAGTATAAAAACTTATTTTTGAACTGATCTATTATAATTAGACATAATATTTCGCGAGAGTATAAAAACTTATTTTTGAACTGATCTATTATAATTAGACATG
>NC_061087.1:105034390-105054390 GCF_015104395.2 Macrobrachium nipponense | reverse complement strand
TGAAATTGCTTTCTCAATTATTTATGGCGTCAGGATACTTTAAAGATGAAAGTTTGCTTGCGAATTAGTTCAAATTCTTTTTGAAAAAGGAAAGGAGAAAAGGAAATCTGGGGTGAACAAATTCGTAATGGCTCTTTAAGAAATAGGTTGCTATCTAGCACCTATCTTGATGGTATTGTCATGATAGCTAAAAATGTGAATATATGAAATAAGTGAGAACGGGGTTTGGTTTTCTGTTATTGGTAAATTTTGCATTCTGGTCGTGTCTCTGATTATTAAAACATCAAGAAAACAAGGAATTTTGTTTGTTCTGTTTCCCATTCAACTTTTAAATTTGATGCTGGGGCACTAATGCGTTTAATTTTGATAGGAAGTTTCATTAAAAATTACCCCACTTACGTTATCCCAAAATGTTAGTATGTCATCCGCGTATCTCATCCAACAAGCATGTTTTATTTTGGGTTGTTTATTGTCATTTATTACTTTGTAGTTTCAAAAGTATTCCATGGTACAGCTTACGGCTAAAATAGGACTTAAAAGGACTACCCATACTACACCCGAATTTTGCTTGTAGACAATATCTGTTTATTCAATTGATATTTATGGTCTTCCCAAAACTCACAAAGACAATCGTTCCATTCAGACCCATCGTTTCATGCTCCGGAGCTTTCAAATTAACAAAATTTCTAAATGGTTAGCTCAGTGCTGCCCTGTTTCTCCTTTTTTATTTTAGGCACTTTTTTCTCCCAGTCACATCAAACATTCTGGAAGACTTTTGGTCACAAAATTCAGAGGAAGCACATCGATACCACTTCACAACATAAAACTTTTAAGCCTTGAACGTAGACTACCTATTCACAAAAGTACCAGTACAGGACGTTCTTCAGTTTTTAAGGGGAAAAAGGGAAAAGTTATCCCCCTATTCAGATCATTTTCCCTTTGGCACTTGACAAAATAATAAAGTTAGTTGAATTATGTGCATCTAACTAACGAGTTGTTTCATTCGGGAATCATTCTACAAGCAAAAAACATTCGGGGTGTCGTATTGGGTAGTTCCTTTAAGTCCTATTTTATTTTAGCCAATCTGTACATGGAATACTTTTTTTTTTTGAAAACTACAGTAATAAATGCAATAAACCCAAAAACATGCCTTAGATGTGGATGAGATGACGTGGTGGAAACATACTGAAACATTTTTGGGATAATAAGTTGGGGAATTGTTTTTAATGAAGTTCCTCTCAAAATTTCAAACGCATTAGTGCCCAGCATCAAATTTAAAGTGAATGGGAAACAGGACAACAAAATTCCTTTTCTTGATGTTTTAATGAATCAAGAGACACGACAGTAAATACAAATTTTACCATATACAGAAAACCAACGTTCTCACTTTCAATATGTTCACTATTTTTAGCTATCATGGGACAATACCATCAAGATAGGTCCTAGCTAGCAATACCTATTCTTAAGAGGCCTTACGAATTTGTTCCCAGATTTCCTGGAAAAGAATTTGAACTAATTCGCAAGCAACTTTCATCTTTAAAGTATCCTGACCATATAATTGAGAAAGCAATTCAAAAAGCAAACGTAATTTTCTACCGACCCCCTAAAGACAAGACCGAGAGACACACCCAACAATAAAATAAAAATTCCCCACCTGGAGACGATTAAGAGAGTAACTCACACCCTTGGGAAATCCAACCCTTTTGCATTTACCTACCCAAATACCTTAGCCAAATCCCTGATTAACGTCCAACAAAAGACATCGCCCAAAGACTCTGGGGTATATGAGATCCCATGCCAGGACTGTGACCAATCTTACATCGGATTACAGGTAAATCACTTCCCCAGAGATTAATACAACACAAACGGTCAGTTAGGTATGGACAACAGAACTCGGCTCAATCATATAAATGAACATAACCATAGAATAAACTGGAATATGTCACGTGTAATTTTATGCAGCAACTGCCGTACAAAGAAGTCAAATGATGGAATCGGCCTTAATAAAAGAGAAGCAGGTAATGAACATCTCAAAAGGGAATTGGACATCCGACATCGTCGACGCAGTGTTCATTCAACCAACGCTTAAGAAGATTAAAGGAAGATTATCAGCGGGGGTGACCTAAATTGGCTTACTTGTGGACGAATCTCTTGGTATAAATACCACCTTTTCTGTAAACTTTTCTCATTCATATACCTGAAGAGAGAGACAGCAGTCTCTGAAATATAGTACTTTTCTCTCTACATTTTGTGTTTTATGGGCTCCTTTTATTAGATATATATATATATATATATATATATATATATATATATATATATATATATATATATATAACACACACATACACTTAGCCTCGAAGGAAGGTGAACTAAGACAAGTTGCATCAAACTAATAACTCTATTATAACTTACGCTGGTATTTTTCTAACTCTTCACACACACTCAACAAATGACAGAAGAGAGAGAGAGAGAGAGAGAGAGAGAGAGAGAGAGAGAGAAAGAGCAGCTCACTGTTGGGAAGTTGTGTGCACATTTTCCGACACTTTCGTTCCACGTATTAATTAATTTTGGAAGGAAAATGTGTATATCCCAATTCCCCCTCTCCACCCACCTTGCCCTCCCCTCCCCTCCCCGCTGCTTACGGTTTTTTCATCAAATTCCCTTATCACTTGGTCCCCAGCATGTCTCCGTGACTCCAAAGGATTCTACTTCCAAGCCTTTCGGAGTTAAGTCTCTCTCTCTTTCTCTTTCTCTCTCTCTCTCTCTCTCTCTCTCTCTCTCTCTCTCTCTCTCTCTCTCTCTCTCCTGCTTCCTTCAGTGTGCCTTGATTTTCTGCATTCTCTCTCTCTCTCTCTCTCTCTCTTCACCGTAATCACCCGTTCCTCGTTGATTCCCATTCCTTGCCTCCTGTTCCCCATAGAAAATTCCCTCTTCCCTACATTCCAGACGAGACCTGGAAACCATACTGGAAACGAATCCCCCTGCATCTTAGAACAAGCATTCGATTGCAACTCTATGGTTTTCCAGATGTGCCGCTGGCGTCCCAGGTGCACCTCGTGATTGGATTCTCCTTCCTGGAATGCTTCCAGTGGTGTTTCCAGCCCTCCCTTCACATCTAAGGTGGGTGTGTTGACGGGTGGGGGGGGGGGGGGGGGGGGGGGGGGGGGGGGGGGGGGGGGGCGGCAGGGGCGGCCTGATGCTTCTTGATGTTTTTTTGGCTCGTCTGGAAACCAAGGATTCCGGTTGTTTTGTCTGGAAGCTTACGTAATCGAGAGAATACGTTACTTGATATTCTTTTTAGAACTCCAGGATATGATGTTATTAACCATAACATCCTCTTGGACACTTCAAAATGTAATGTTATTAACCGTAATATTCTTTGGAAGCGCCACAGTGTAATGTCATTAACCGTAATATTCTTTGGAAACGCCATAACTTAATGTTATTAACCTTAATATTTTTTAAACGCCACAGGGTAATGTTATTAACAATAATATTCGTAGGAAACGCCACAACGTAATGTTATTACTGTAATATTCTTTGGAAGCGCCACAATATAATGTTGTTAACCGTAAAATTCTTTGACACGACACAATGTAATGTTATTAACCGTAATGTTCTTTGGAAACGCCACAATGTAATGTTATGAATCGTAATATTCTTTGACACGACACAGTGTAATGTTATTAACCGTAATATTCTTTGGAAACGCCACGATGTAATGTTATTAACCGTAATATTCTTTGGAAACGCCACGATGTAATGTTATTAACCGTAATATTCTTTGGAAACGCCACAATGTAATGTTATTCATCGTAATATTCTTTGGCACGACACAATGTAATGTTATTAACCGTAATATTCTTTGGAAACTCCAAAATGTAACGTCATTAACAGTAATATTCTTTGGAAACGCCATAACGTAATGTTGTTAACTATAATATTCGTAGGAAACTTCAAAATGTAATGTTATTAACCGTAATACTCTTTGGAAACGCCACAATGTAATGTTATTAAACGTAGCTTTTTTTGGGAAACGCCACAAGGCAATGTTATTAACCATATTATTCGTAGGAAAATCCATATTGTAATGTTATTCACCGTAATCATTAATGCAAAATGTAATGTTATTAAACGTTGCATTCTTTGGGAACCTCCACAATATGATGTTATTAATCGAAATATTACGTTGGAAATTCCTCAAATTAACATGATATTCGTAAGGAAACTTTGTTGTATAATGTTACTAACATTTGGTTACATTTATGTTTTTTTTAAGTAAGGGTGAACAGTTATTGACAGTGATATTAGCTCTAGTTAAATTTTATCTTCGAAGTCCAAACTGAGACAATTCTCCAAAGGCATCAATCACAGGAATTGGCAACTAGATCTCATGACGTCATGAACGGACTTCCTGATTTCACGTTGCCAGACGTATAATTCGTTGAAGATAATTGTCCCGGTGAGACATAATTAAGGAGGGATTCCAGGCTGAGACGGTAATTGCATTATGGCGAGGGGATCTCGAGGGAAATGATTTTACAAAATTTCCCAGAAGGATAAATTCGCTGGAAAGATGGAACGTTAGTGATTCTGCCTAAGTGACTGGTTTTCAAGGTGTTTTGTTTTATGTCGCTGAAAATTTCCACGTGCATTTCTTAATAATTGTTTGTTTATATTTTACCTTGCTTTACGTAATTCATTTCTTAATTGTTTGTTTATATTTGACCTTCCATTAGATAATTGATTTTCATTAGTTTTTCTTAAATGTTTGTTTATAATTTAGCATCCTTTAGATCATTAATTTTCATTAGTTTTTCTTAATTGTTTGCTTATATTTTACCATCCTTTAGATAATTAATTTTAATTAGTTTTTCTTAATTGTTTGTTTATATTTTACATTGCTTTAGATAATTAATTTTCCTTAGTTTTTCTTAAATGCTTTAGATAAGCCCAAGAAAATATATATAAATTTGATTATTATGTCTAGGGAGAACCAGTCAACCTGTTACCCAGTAGAGAGAGAAGTAGAGAGAGAAGCGGAGAACAGAGATAAGAAGGAAAGAGATAAGAGAGCATGCAGTGAAAGAGGAAACGAAAGGGGACAGACCCATTTCTTGTTTCCGATTATCGTTTATGGCCTTTTTATACCAGGCTTATGTTACATGCAGGACCTTGACCTGTCCAAAACGTAGGTATGCTGTCGAAGTATGTATGTATGTATGTATGTATGTGAGCAATACATACACACACGCAATTTCCAAGACTATGGTAAGATATCTTGGTATCCAGTTAACAAAGAGAGAGAGAGAGAGAGAGAGAGAGAGAGAGAGAGAGAGAGAGAGAGAGAGAGAGAGAGAGAGATAAAACTGGCAGAAGACTTGCATTGATTATTGGTTGAGGGACCCTCGTGGAAAGTAAGTCTGTTTATCCTCGTATTTACAGACTAGATGAAATCGATAGCGATGATCAGGCGAAGAATAAAACCGAGAATGGTAACAGATCTGCATATTTAAATTTAGCGCAAAGGGAAATTAAAAATCCGCGAAAATAACAATCCGAGACTGGGAATGACTTCCAGAATGCGAGATAGATTTCCTGATAAATACTTGAATATGCAACGTTCTGTTTATAAAAGTAAGAGTTCCTGGTAAGAAGAAAGATTACCATTGTAAAATTATGTAAATACTATGAAATAACTAAATCTGCATTAATGTATTTTTCTAATAAAAGATAAGAAAAAGAATGCGAGGTAGAGAGGGTAGAGATCTTTGGGATTGAAATAGAGGATTATCGTAAAATGCTTGATTGAAGATGTACCTAAGGATTGTAGTGATACTGATACTGGAAAGCTGTTGAACGTAAAATTGGAACTAGAATATAAAACTTAAGCCACATGCCAAGTGCTGGGACCTGTGAGGTCACTCAACGCTAATAGGAAAATCTAGAATTAAAAGATTACCAAGTTATAACAGGAGGAAAACATCATAGCAGTTGCACTATGAAAGAATTGCTAGGAGAGGGTGGAAAGTAAGATCAAAGGAAGAGAATATGTAAGGAGGTACAGTAAAAGGAATGAAAGGGGTTGCAGTAGCTATGGGCCGAAGGGACGCAGCAAAGGATCTTAAGTAATGCCTAGAGTGCATCTCTTGAGGTGCACTGATGGCTCTACCCTCTTACAGAGTTGAAAGTGAAGTCAGTTGATGAAGATTGCAAACTTTCAACCATGGAAACTTTCTATTTATTTTAAGCAAGGCTACATTGCTGCAACACTGGAGGATTTCTTGGGAGAATATATGCCATTGTATACCAAGAAATCACCAAAGTAAGAAAGTGATTTATTAGCTTAAGTCACTAAGAAACTTGAAAATGAAAAGACAGAGTGCCAAGTACGTTCGTGTATTTAACACATCTTTGTGCCCCGTAGATGTGTTCAATACACGAAGGTACTTGGCACTTCGTCTTTTCATTTTCAACCTTCCTGGTGGCTTCAGCTAATGCCACTGTGTAAAATTCAATACACAACAAAAACGAAATTTAACATTTCATAAAAATTCATCCGCTTTGGAAAGAAGCATTTCGGCATCTGGTGGCCCGAAGGATTGCCAGGATCTTCTTCGGCAATCTATCTTAATAAAAAGAAGATTGTATTGCAAGCTAAAATAAAAAAAGAGGCCAGTTTGGTCTGCGAAGATGCTTTTTCCCGAGATTTGATCTCCCTTAAAATATTCATGTCCCTAAACACTGCGTCTTATATATTCGTTTTGTTCATTTTTTTTTTTCGTGCGATATTGGGTTGAGTACCCATGGGAATTCTGGATGGGAAAGCCCTGGCCTTGGAATATGGGAATCAAAAGATTGGTATGGTTAAAAGACTTGATTTTATGACAATATCTGTTTATTCAATTGATATTTCATATTTTTGAACATTAGGAAAAAAATTTATTTTATTTCATTTCACTTGTCACACACACACACCACACACACACACACACACACACACACGCACCACGCACACGCAACACGCACTCGCACGCACACGCACACGCACACGCACACAGACACGCACACGCACACGCACACGCACACGCACACACACACACATATATATATATATATATATATATATATATATATATATATATTATATATATATATAAACATTCAACAGGGTCCACAAAACACATCAAATGAGCCAAAGTTTATTCACATGATACATTTCGCACATGTTCTCTGTGCATCTTCAGTCTGTAAAACTAACACAAGAATTGTTAAAATTTACAAAAACTATTTTAAAAATAAATTTAAGAAAAAAAAGAAAAAAATATTTACAAAAAAAAATTAATATAACTTAAAAAAGCTTACAGTAAATATTTTTTTCTCTTAACTTTGTTGGCGTTTTGTGTGGGACCCTGCTGTATGCTTTTATATATCTTCACTTGGAACAATCAGTTATATATATATATATATATATATATATATATATATATATATATATATATATATATATATATACGGATTCCAGGTGAAGATATATAAAAGCATAGAGCAGGGTCAAAATTTACGCAAAACAAAAACTATTTTAAAAATAAAGTTAAGAAAAAAATATTTATTTACAAAATTAATAATACTTAAAAAGATTACAGTAATATTTTTTTCTCTTAACATTGGTGCGTTTTTGGTGGGACCCTGCTTTAGGCTTTTTATACATCTTCACCTGGAATCCGTATATATATAATATATATATATATATATATATATATATATATATATATATATATATATATATATATATATATATATATATATATATATATATATATTTATATATATATATATATTTATATATATATATATATATCATATATATATACATATTATAATATATTATATATATATATATATTTATATATATATATAATATATATATATATCTAATAAAAGGAGCCCATAAAAACACCAAATGTAGAGAGAAAAGTACTATATTTCAGAGACTGCTGTCTCTCTCTTCAGGTATATGAATGAGAAAGTTTACAGAAAAGGTGGTATTTATACCAAGAGATTCGTCCACAAGTAAGCCAATTTAGGTCACCCCCCCAACCGCTGATAATCTTCCTTTAATCTTCTTAAGCCGTTGGAATTTGAATGAACACTGCGTCGACGATGTCGGATGTCCAATTCCCTTTTTTGAGATGTTCATTACCTGCTTTCTCTTTTATTAAGGCCGATTCCATCATTTGACTCTTGTACCGGCAAAAAGTTGCTTGCTAAAATTAATTACGTGACATATTCCAGTTTATTCTATGGTTATGTTCATTTTATATGATAGAAAATAGCCGAGTTCTGTTGTTGTTCCTACTCCTAACTGACCGTTGTGTGTATTTATTAACTCTGGGGAAGTGATTACCTGTAAATCCGATGTAAGGATTGGTCACAGTCCTGGCATGGGTATCTCATATACCCCAGAGTTCTTTGGGCGATGTCTTTTGTTGGACGTTAATAACAGGGATTTGGCTAAGGTATTTGGGTATTTGGTAATGCAAACGGGTTGGATTTCCCAAGGGTGTGAGTTACTCTCTTAATAACGTCTCCAGGTGGGGTGGGGAATTTTTATTTTATTGTTGGGTGTGTCTCTGGTCTTGTCTTTAGGGGGAAGGGGGTCGGTAGAAATTACGTTTGCTTTTTTTGAATTGCTTTCTCAATTCTATGGTCAGGATACTTTAAAGATGAAAGTTGCTTGCGAATTAGTTCAAATTCTTTTTCCAGGAAATCTGGGGAACAAATTCGTAAGGCTCTTAAGAATAGGTTGCTAGCTAGACCTATCTTGATGGTATTGTCATGATAGCTAAAAAATAGTGAATATATGAAAGTGAGAACGTTGGTTTCTGTATATGGTAAATTTGTATTCTGTCGTAGTCTCTGATTATTAAAACATCAAGAAAAGGATTTTGTTGTCTGTTTCCCATTCAACTTTAAATTTGATGCTGGGACCACTAATGCGTTTAATTTTGAGAGGAATTCCATTAAAATTACCCCACTTATTATCCCAAAATGTTAGTATGTCATCCACGTATCTCATCCACAGCATGTTTTTTTTTGGGTTTTATTGCATTTATTACTGTAGTTTCAAAGTATTCCATGTACAGATTGGCTAAAATAGGACTTAAAGGACTACCCATACTAACACCCCGAATTTTTGCTTGTAGACAATATCTTTTTGTTTATTCAATTGATATTTATGGTCTTCCCCCCAAAACTCACAAAGACAACTCTTCCATTCAGACCCATCGTTTCATGCGCCGGAGCTTTCAATTACAAAAATTTCTAAACTGGTTAGCTGGCCTCCTTTCTCCTTTTTTTAGGCACTTTTTTTGTTTTTCTCCCCCCAGTCACATCAAACATTCGGAAGACTTTTGTCACAAATTCAGAGAAGCACATATACCACTTCACAACATAAAACTTTTAAGCCTTGACGTAGACTCCCTATTCACAAAACGTACCAGTACAGGACGTTCTTCAGTTTTTAAGGGAAAAATTATCCCCCCCCTATTCAGATCAGTTTCCTTTGGCACTTGACAAAATAATAAAAGTTAGTTGAATTATGATGTGCATCTAATACGTATTTTTCATTCGGGGAATCGGGGAATCATTCTACAAGCAAAAATTCGGGTGTAGTATGGGTAGTCCTTTGTTAAGTCCTATTTTAGCCAATCTGTACATGGAATACTTTGAAACTACAGTAATAAATGCAATAAAACCAAAAACATGCTGTGGATGAGATACGTGGATGACATACTAACATTTTTGGATAATAAGTGGGGTAATTTTAATGAATTCCTCTCAAAATTAAACGCATTAGTGCCCAGCATCAAATTTAAAGTTGAATGGGAAACAGACAACAAAATTCCTTTTCTTGATGTTTTAATAATCAGAGACACGACAGAATACAAATTTACCATATACAGAAAACCAACGTTCTCACTTTCATATATTCACTATTTTTAGCTATCATGACAATACCATCAAGATAGGTCTAGCTAGCAACCTATTCTTAAGAGCCTTACGAATTTGTTCCCAGATTTCCTGGAAAAAGAATTTGAACTATTCGCAAGCAACTTTCATCTTTAAAGTATCCTGACCATATAATTGAGAAAGCAATTCAAAAAGCAAACGTAATTTTCTACCGACCCCCTAAAGACAAGACCAGAGACACACCCAACAATAAAATAAAAATTCCCCACCTGGAGACGATTAAGAGAGTAACTCACACCCTTGGGAAATCCAACCCTTTTGCATTTACCTACCCAAATACCTTAGCCAAAGCCAAATCCCTGATTAACGTCCAACAAAAGACATCGCCCAAAGACTCTGGGGTATATGAGATCCCATGCCAGGACTGTGACCAATCTTACATCGGATTTACAGGTAAATCACTTCCCCAGAGATAATACACACAAACGGTCAGTTAGGTATGGACAACAGAACTCGCTATTTTCAATCATATAAATGAACATAACCATAGAATAAACTGGAATATGTCACGTGTAATTTTTTATAGCAGCAACTGCCGGTACAAGAGTCAAATGATGGAATCGGCCTTAATAAAAGAGAAGCAGGTAATGAACATCTCAAAGGGAATTGGACATCCGACATCGTCGACGACCAGTGTTCATTCAACCAACGCTTAAGAAGATTAAAGGAAGATTATCAGCGGGAGTGACCTAAATTGGCTTACTTGTGGACGAATCTCTTGGTATAAATACCACCTTTTCTGTAAACTTTTCTCATTCATATACCTGAAGAGAGAGACAGCAGTCTCTGAAATATAGTACTTTTCTCTCTACATTTTGGTGTTTTTATGGGCTCCTTTTATTAGATGGAATTCTGTTGTTACAGAACACTTTTACCAGTATATATATATATATATATATATATATATATATATATATATATATATATATATATATAAGTTAACGATTAATTATGATATTTATTCTACTTTTAAAGACTTATTCTTATATACGCACTTTTGCAGATTAATACTTTTTAGCTTGGTATAAAATATGTAAATCGCCAACATCATACAGCAGCGTACCATCCACTTGATCCCTCTGTCTTAAGAAAGAAAGAAAGAAAGAAAGAAAAAAAGCAGAAATCCTATTTAGATCATAGCTAATAACTAGCAAGGTAGAATGAGTTATAATTTTACCTTTTTCTTTTATTTCATCTTTCGTCAGAACAAGAGACACCCGATTTGAACCTCAGACAAAAAATTTAATTCTTAATCGAATAGAATTGAATATCATTGAATTTCGACGTCAGTCTGTGCCATGCTGTTGTCGAAATTGACTCGAGAACTCACACCTGGACCCCGAAGAAAATATCTGGGCTTACAAGACCATGAGGATGGAAAACATTATATCTTCCAGTCTGGCTGACGCCTGGGAAATTGATCTGGAATTTTCATTTCCTTTTTGAGGGTGGAATGGTCATGAATGCTTATGGTATTGTCAAGTGTGTTTATGTTTACACACATACACACACAAACACATACATATACTGTATATTTATGTGTTTGTGTGTGTGTGTGTAAACATAAACATATGTTTATGAATATATGTATATGATATACATATATTCATAAACACACGAACACAACAAAGAAGCCTTCATGACCATCCCTCAAAAAGGAAATGAAAAGGAAATGAGGAAATGAGTTTTGGGTGTCAGCATCGCTGACATTGTTCTGTCGCTTCCCACGCGCTTCCAGTTCAATTTTCCAGGCGTCAGCCACACTAGAAGATGATGTTTTCCATCCCCGTATTCTCCGGAGTCCAGATATATTTTTTTTTTCTCCGGGTTCCAGGTTCCAGGTGTGAGGTCTCCAGTCTCCAGCAGTCGACCTCGATAATGCCAACGCGCGGAAGGAGACGGAAATTCAATCAAATTCAATTCTGTTCGATTAAGAGCCGAGTGTTTGTCCTGACGAAAGACGAGAAATAAGATAAAAAAAAAGGTAAAATTATAATTTAATTTACCTGGCCTGTTATTAGCTGTTATCCAGATAGTATTTTTTTTTTCACCCAAGATCGAGTGACGGTAAGTGACGCGACTGCCATATTATATACCAAGCTAAAAAAATTCATCTTTAAAAATACGCATATAAAACAATAAATCTTTAAAAATGCATATATAAAAAATTAATTCTTTATAAAAATACATATATAAAACTATAAATCTTTAAAAATGCATGTATAAAAAATTAATTATTTATAAATATACATTATAAAACAATAAATCTTTAAAAATGCATATATAAAAAAGTAACTTTATAAAAATACCATTTAAAACAATAAATCTTTAAAAATGCATATATGAAAAATTAATTCTTTAAAAAAAAACATATTCAAATAAACATAGTTCCTCGTTCGGTGACTGGGTTACGTGCTCGCCTATCGATTCGTTAGCTGCGCGTTCGATGCCCCCTCCTTCCCCTCTCTGCCAACGTAAAATCAGAGGAATTTATTTCGGGTTATTAGAGATTCATTTCTCGATATAATGTGGTTCGGATCCCACAATAAGCTGTAGGTCCCGTTGCTAAGTGTTCTGGTAAGACTAAGATATGGTTAACTTTTAACTTTACAAATACAGATATGAAAAAAATCGTTAAAAAATACCTAAAAATAATATTAAACAATCGTTAAAACTGTCTCGGAAATCTTTAAAAAAAAAATCTTCAATAATCTATGAAAACAGCCAATGATTTTCAACCGTTTCCCTGAAATCTAAAATGGGAATCCAATATTCTAGAAAAATAAATAAAATCCTGAAAAATTAGTCGATTATCTAGTAACTGCTTGCGCGAATTACGAAGCAATTACTATCGAAAGATAAAAGTGACAAGTGATAATGACACTATTTAACGTGGGTATTTGCATGGAATGTAAAACATAAATTATTCACGAATTTAGTTTTATCTACTCATTTAATTTTTATGGATTTTTAATTATTTTTTTCTATCTAAAAGTGAAACATATATATATATATATATATATATATATATATATATATATATATATATATATGTGTGTGTGTGTGTGTGTGTGTGTGTATGTACACACATACACACACACACACACACACACACACACATATATATATATATATTATATATAATATATATATATAAATAATAAATTATTTGATGTGACGCCAATGAACTAGCTGGCAAGTATAAGCTCTCTTCAGCTTTCTAGGCAATTTTGATATTTACTTTTAGGATATCCTATTAGGCTGATGCGTTACTAAGAAAAGAACAATTTTCATTTACATCTGATATAATCTTAAAAACTTAAGAAAAAATATGACTTCAAATATCATTTCCCGTTACATGAAAATTAGTGAATAATAATATCTCAAGAGGAAATAAACGAATTAAGAATTAAGCCATACCAATGGAAATCTAAAATTCATCTGACCATTTAATGACAAGAGATGAATTTCCTGTCTAAATAGAAGACCCGATTCGTCTGTTGACATCAAAGAGAACATCCGAATGTCATATACATCAGCTGCACGTATTCTCCCAACTCCAATATTAAAACGCAAAAAAAAAAAAAAAAAAAAAAAAAAAAAAAAAAAAAAAAAAAAAAAAAAAAAAAAAAAAAACACCCGAACCGTTATTGTGTAAATACCAGACCAAGTGTTAATTAAAATCTCTCGTTGCATAAATGACTTTTAGTAATCAATTTCCATTTTCAATCCCGCCGAGAACCATCGACGTTGACGTGAATATAAATTACGGAAGCCGGTTCTCTCGTGGGAGAATTATTCGGGTCAAACAATGGATTCAACTTCAAAAGGATTGTATGGGCAAGTGGTAACCGCCCGCTGTCCTCAGCTTCCGTGCTTGTTTGGTTGGAATGAGGTCAGCGGTCCATAAAAGGCGCATTAGTCCTTACCGAACCTCTGTTTTCGGTTACGTTCTCAGTAACTGGTTTGATTATGCTGATGTTTGTGTGTTCTGACTTTGCCTTCTTTAAATATATTTATATAAGTGTTTATATAAGTGCATCCTACTCTGTCGGAGTTTATTTGGGCAAAGTTATGACTTTTTTTGTTCAATTTTTATTTATGTATATATATATATATATATATATATATACATAAATGAAAACTGAACATATGTATATATATATATATATATATATATATATATATATATATATATTACTAACAGGACATTACTAAAACTGGATGGTATCTACTTAATAACTTTTCCCGAATAAATACCTCCGCTAAATACCGTCTAGATTATGAGGCTCTGTTAGTAATTGTATTAATGAACTGAAGAATTGTGTAAGTGATAAAGTTTATATATATATATATATATATATATATATATATATATATATATATATTGTATATATATACAAAAAAGCTCTTTCAGCTACTCCAACTCGCATAATACTCCTATAAACAGATAAACTTTCTTCCCGAGAAAATAACACAAATTTTCATCTTAACATAAATAAACATACAAATCCCGCACCTTCAGAATCAACGTCAACGAAAAGCGAAGAGAACATTCTCTCTCTCTCTCTCTCTCTCTCTCTCTCTCTCTCTCTCTCTCTCTCTCTCTCTCTCGCGGGAGGAGTTAAGTACACCTGCACTCATTGTTTATTCTCATCTCATCTGTGGAAGGAGTTAAAGAAGAAATTCCACGAGGAGAGAAAGACTTAACGTGAGGAGAAATGTTAAGAGGGAGGAGACGTAATGGCTAACAGGAGGGCCATAGCAGAGAGCTGAAAGCAAGAAGATGAGGAAGAAGAAGAAGAAGAAGAAGAAGAAGCAGAAGAGAAGAAGAGAGAGAGAGAGAGAGAGAGAGATTCAAGGCACACCAAAGGAAGCAGGTAAGAGATTCAAGGCAAACCAAAGGAAGCAGGAGAGAGAGAGAGAGAGAGAGATTGAGAGAGAGAGAGAGAGAGATGAAATACAAAAAATTCAAGGCACACCAAAGGAAGCAGGAGAGAGAGAGAGAGAGAGAGAGCGAGAGATGAAATACAGAAAATTCAAGGCACACCAAAGGAAGCAAGAGAAAAGAGAGAGAGAGATAGCTGAATAAAAATATTAAGGACTAAAAGGGAAGCAGGAGAGAGAGAGAGAGAGAGAGAGAGAGAGAGAGAGAGAGAGAGAGAGAGAGAGAGAGAGAAGCAACAAACCACAGATGCATCGACATACATCAGACGAACCGAAAAAGCCTTGAACTGGAACCACCAAACGTCATTAAACAGAAACCAAAGCAACGAGCATCAGGCATCAAGAGAGACAACAGATATCAGAAAAGAGAGCAACCAACAGAAGCAGCAGGAGAAACGATTAACTAGAAGCAGAGGAAATTGAAGAAGCTTAACAGAAGCCAAAAATACCCTCACTGCAATAAGAACTGTAACACAAACACCAACAGCATGAATGAAAGACTCCAGAGTTAAAGGTGACGTATTATAATATGAATCTGATGGGATTCCTTGATGTATATGAATAAAGGAGATAGAAGCTGATGCAGGGATCGCCGTCCCAAGCCCCCCCCCCCCCACCCCCCCCCCCCCCCCCCCCTCCCCCCCCCCCCCGACAACACTTTTCTTATTTTGTATTAAAATAAGATATCCTTTATATAATTTTACTCTGTCTCTTCTTCTTTTTCTTCTTTATACGAATACTGAAGTAATTAGAGCAAACAAGTGAATCTGAGCGATCTTAAATAGCGGTTTTTAATCCTTACAGTACAGTTTCTTTAGCACAAGAACCAGTTGCCTAATGGTAATTGTACTGAGAGAGAGAGAGAAGAGAGAGAGAGAGAGAGAGAGAGAGAGAGAGAGCTAAATACAATGAATAAAGCACACCAAGGGAGGAGAGAAAGAGAGAGGAGAGAGAGAGGGGGGGACTAAATACAAAGAATAAGGCACACCTAGAGAGAGAGAGAGAGAGGAGAGAGAGAGAGAGAGAGAGAGAGAGAGAGAGAGAGAGAGGAAACGGAAATCGGTCTAACATTCAAGTGTTCCCCTTCTAGGCTTCCGAATAGTGAGAACCGGAATAGAATCGATGGTCCTTGGGGGTCACTTGGTACGTTTGCAGTCTTCTAGCAATTGATTTTCTCTCTCTCTTTTTGTTGACGAGATAGAGGGCCATTTGTGGTCCATTCCCAAATTTGATGGCCTCCTATGGCCTGTTTTTCTTTTTCTTTCGGTTTTAGGGCTGACAGTAAATATCTGCGGATGTCTTCGCAACTACAGAGATTCTTTTTGGCCTAAAGGAATGTTCCTTTGCAACATAGTTGCAAATGCAACATCGTTACATATGACCTTTTTGTTTAAGACTATGGGGAATTTGTTTTTACATCACCAATATAAATGACCTATTATTATAAGCACGTGGGGAGTTTTTTACAACATCATTGCAAATTATCTGTATTTTTAAACATGTGGGGAAATTTTTCAATATAATTGCAAAAGACCTATTTTTTTAAGCCTGTGAGAATTCTTTGCAACATCATTGCATGCCACCTATTTTCTTAAGCCTGTGTGGAATTTATTTTACAACATAACTGCACGTCACCTATTTTTCAAAGCCTGCGGGTAACTTTTTTTTAACGTTATTGCATGCCACCTTCTTTTTTTTTTAACAAGTGTGGATTAATCTTGCAACATCTGCATAAGACCTAGGTTTTTTCAGGCCAGTGAGAATCTTTTTAATACAAAAGACATTTTTTTAAGCCAGTAGGGAGTTATTTTCGCAAAATCTGCGAAAGACCTCGTTTTTTTCTTCAGTCAGATTCTTTTCAATACAAGAGACCTGGCTTTTGACGCCAGTGAGAGTCTTTTTAATGCAAAAGACATTTTGATTATTTACCTCCACATTTCCTTTGACGAGGAAATGAAAATAGTTTATAATTCTTTAGAACCATCTGCAATTTTTATGTTAACACATCCAAATGACCAAAAATCTGTGAATATATCAGGAACTCACAGACTGCTCAACATATATGCATTCATACTTAAGAAACAAAATTAGTTGTTCCATTATCACAAAAACCTTCTCTTTTTAGCGTGTATCTCTCAGAGCCTTTAAGATAGGATACTTCTTGTCATACAAATTTAAATCTACACTTAGGAGCATCTACAATAAATTGATAAGTAACACAAAATAACATCATGGCATCTACCTTTGGTTTATTATTATTATTATTATTATTATTATTATTATTATTATTATTATTATTATTATTATTATTATTATTATTCAGAAGAAGAAGAAGAAGAAAACCCCTATTCATATGGAACATGCCTACAGGGCCATTGACCTGAAATTCAATTTTCTAAACACTGTGGTATGAATTTGAAAGAAGCTACAGAAAACAATAGAAAATAAAGGGAAAAGAGATAATTTATTAAAAAACAAAAATGATAAATGAATTATTCAATAAATATAGGCAAAATATAAAAAATAGTAAAATACATGGGGATTTTTTTTAAAACCCACACACACACTGGCACACAAACACACACACAAACCACAAAAGCCTAGACCCATGAAAAAGCTGTTTACGATGTGGTAAAAAATTTTCCCGAGCCAAAGAGTACCTCATATAGCTTCTGGAACATGATTTACAGTGATAAGCTAAAAAGAAAAAAGCTAAAAAGAAAAAAGCTAAAAAGAAAAAAGCTAAAAAGAAAAAAGCTAAAAAGAAAAATGGCTACCCAACCAAGGTTACGTCACAACTCCAGATGGACTCTAAGATGCTGTTTTTGCTTCGAGCTGGTAAGAGCTTCGCCTTCTTCATAACTAAGTTATTTCTCTCTCTCTCTCTCTCTCTCTCTCTCTCTCTCTCTCTCTCTCTCTCTCACTGCACTACGCCGCATGAATGCGAAGTGGGATTGTGCTTATTTAACTAATAGCAAAATGTTGCTAGTTAAGTTTCCTCCTTTCTCTTCAAATACACAAACATACTTATATATATGTGTGTGTGTGAGTGTGAGCGTGAGTGTGTGTGTGTGTGTGTGTGTGTGTGTGTGTGTGTGTACGAGTACGCTCGCGTGCGTATATGGCTTTGTTCGTAATTGGAAATATTAGAAGTTTTTAGCAGCAAAAATCTTTATGTAAGAACAATAGTATCCAGACTTATTCAAGTGTATGGTACGGTAGAAAAAAGTACCATCCCATCTCTCTCTCTCTCTCTCTCTCTCTCTCTCTCTCTCTCTCTCTCTCTCTCTCTCTCTCCACAAAACTCGCAACGTACGAGCAAATCTGGCTCTCTGGCCCTTTGCTGACTGACACAAAACCTCCCATCTCTCAAACCAGAGACTCGAATAAGTTCAGAATCGCGGGAAAAGGGAAGGATTCAGATGAGAGGGAAATGAACGGAGGATAAAATGTCACAAAGGATAAAATGTCACGAGGGACGGCAGCAGATGGGAGGCTCTTCCCGGTGAAGTATGAAATGGAATACTGATGAATCCCCAAATTCTAAAGGTGGAATCTGAAGTATAAAAACGCTGTCAATAAATTCGAATCCTAAATTCTAAGGTGAATCTGAAGTCTACAAACGCCGGCATGAAATTCATGGTGAAGAAATTATGTTTCGAATATCATAAAACATCTTCAAAACAAAACAAAAGAAAATCGTTCCTTATTTTATGGGATGGACATTGTCGATTTATTACGGTAAAGGAACATTGATGCGCTGTAACCGTGCCGTGAATATTTATAAAATAAATCAGAACTGTGGCATACACGTTTTATTGCCAATATGAAGATAATACGCCAGTTGAATTTATTACTGCTTTTAAATAGACGGAGGCGTCCAATACAATATCGGAGGAAAATTCTGAACACTACCTCTTCATGAGATATCTGATTCACAAGTATTATTATTATTATTATTATTATTATTATTATTATTATTATTATTATTATTATTATTATTATTATTATTATTATTATTCTGTAATATACTATTGTACAAGAATAATCCATCTTACCTTATCTAATGTAAAAACTAAGTTGCCATCGTTTACAAAGTCAAATGAATAATCCCACCTCGCTGTCTCCCTTTCTAAAAGAAAGCTAAAATCCCCAAAAATATCCCCCTTTCCAAAATGAGAGCTAAAATAACCGTTCACTTTTATCCTATTTTGAAACGAAGGATAAACTTTCACAGTCCACGTGGACAAAAAGAATCATAGCATAATGTTTTAATCTATGGATAAAATGAAGAAAAAATTTATTAAACAATATAGTTCCATTTTCTAGAAACACAGACAAAATCCCACACTGAAGAGAAGATACAAAATAGCTTCGCAAATTCTGTATAAAATAATATGGAAGCTTTGTAAAAAAAAAAAAAGATAAACCAACATGGTATCCTTTTCTGAAAAAAAAAAAAAACATAGACAAAATCCCACAACGGACGGGAGATATAAACTAGAAATAAACAAAAAAACCACATACGATCCTCGGGACTCGCCCACTGGGTCATAAATTACCCACGTGGGCGCATTCGATTTTGCTAAAACAATGTGGAAGGATTTTACCCACGGGGTAGCCACCCCACCCCCTTGGAACGCAACCCTGGGATTATGGAGAAAGCCTATTTACCTGTATAACGAGGGATGGGAGTGTTCTCTCTCTCTCTCTCTCTCTCTCTCTCTCGTCATCTCTCTCTCTCTCTCTCTCTCTCTCTCTGAAAGAACTTGCACTCTCCGTATTTCCTTTCGTGGCTCGTAATATCGTGTGTTATGGATACGAAGTATAACACGTCACTACCTTGATACTACGTAGACACAGACGCAAAGACACACACACACATCCATGTATATATATTCTCTCTCTCTCTCTCTCTCTCTCTCTCTCTCTCTCTCTCTCTCTATATATATATATATAATATATATATATATTATATATTTATAATATTATATGTATTTATATATATATATATATATATA